>NC_047130.1:31334572-31599580 GCF_009829125.3 Periophthalmus magnuspinnatus
GAGGAAGTCCAGGAGGTATCCAGAATTGATACCCAAGCCACTTCAGCTGGCTCCTCTTAACGTTGAGGAGCAGCGGCTCTACTCCGAGCTCCTCCCATGTGACTGAGCTCCTCACCCTGTCTCTAAGGGGGTGCCCAGCCACTCTCTGGAGGAAACTCATTTCAACCGCTTGTATCTTGTCCTTTCCGTCATTACCCAGAGCATAGATTACCCAGTCATTACCTGGAACATAGATTGACCGGTAAATCAAGATCTTTGCCTTTCGACTTAGCTCCTTCTTCACCACAACGGTCTGATACAGCGACCCCATCACTGCAGACGCTGCACCGATCTGCCTGTCAATCTCACTCTCCCTCCTTCCCTCACTCGTGAACAAGACCCCGAGATACTTGAACTCCTCAACTTGAGGAAGGGACTCTCCACCAAGCCAGAGAGGGCAAGCCACCTTTTTCCGGTCGAGAACCATGGCCTCAGATTTGGAGGTGCTGATTTTCATCCCAGCCACTTCACACTTTGATGCAAACTGCCCCTGTGCCTGCTGCAGGTCCTGGCTCGAAGAAGCCATCAGGACAACATCATCTGCAAACAGCAGAGATGAGATCCTGTTGTCCAAAGGGCAGCCCTGGCAGAGTCCAACATACACCGGGAATGCACCGGGTCTGACTTACTGCTGGCAATGTGAACAATTTAAGTTATTTTAGCATACTTAAAGCCACAGCGTGTACTTTATAGCAAAAACAAAATAAATAAAATAGACTAGAAATGAAGGCATGTTTCTTCATTTGGGTTTGTTTATTGCACTGAAACATGTATTAAAAACATGTATCCTTACTCTAAGCTGACTCTTACCGGGATACGTAAAGAGTCCGTTGATTGTACAAATGTTGTGCTAGGTACAATTCAGCTTAGCTTCCCTTTGGCAATGGCATTTGAGAACAACATTTGAACCCATGTTGACATGGTGGAACAAGATAAAGAGCTTGTTGAAAATAACTCTGGAGCTAATTTTGCAATGGGTCGACAAATGACTGTGACTCAGAGAAGGTGAGCTCTATAAATACTGGCTCTACAGGCTGTGATAACCTCTCGATTTATCAGACAGGGATGTGGATGACTCACTCCGACGCAGACAATGGGGAGTGCAGACAGGAAGGTGAAGAAAAATAAATAAGCAAATAACTCTGCTGATTATTGAATAAGGCTCACTATTCAAAAAAGGGATTGTCTGGTATGGATGTTTTCTGCAGATCTCAATATGTGCCTTACTCCTCCTGTGGCCGATAGAGATGATTTTAAAATCTATAGCGAGGCCCAAAATTAATTAAGTTCACAAATTAACATTTCACTTTTGTAAAAATATTAACTAAACTAATATTAACTTCTAAAGTTATAAAATGTTTAGTTGGATGTTTGTGTAAACACACAACCCCCCTGCTCATCTGTTTCTATTTTAAGTTACTAATCTGTTTAAAAAAGACACATCCGATACATTGGAATAAGGGCAAAAAGGAGACCGGGACATCTTAGGAAAAACATGCCAAACATAGACTATATTTTGTATATCGGACAGATTTCTGGGTTGAAGTGTCTCAGGAAATCCCGGCTACAAACTTTTATATGTAAAGAGCAATACTAAAAACAAAAAGCACAACTATTTCAAGGTTGGTCTTTTCATCAGTTTTTCCCCCAAAAAGATTCTGCATGCTGATTCTAGAAGCAGCACATCCAGTGTGTTTCTTCAGGCATGAATTCATAACAGTACATATTTTCTGAAGAGGTTTATTTCCACTATAAAGGTCTCTACCCTCTCTTAAATGTTTGTGCATATTGACCTGCTGCTGTGTGCTCTGTTCCACAGGGAAGCAGCACAGCGGGGACTTCACTCGTCTGATTGCTCAGGTCCGAGGACGCCTGCATGCAACCAGGCCAGCAGAGGTCACTGCAGGGCGAAAGGAGGCGCACACGCCCACCCAAGGTACAGCCCTATACATTGGCTTGTGCTGTGCCAAGATCACCTTGAGCAGTGGTAAAAATAAATATACCCTTTAGGATGAGAGAGATGTTTGTAACTTTGTATATTGTTCTTCAACTTACTGTAATTACTTTCAAAGTGATGAAGCAAGGACAGTGGATTTAAAAATGGAAGCCATCTGTGAAACTGTAATAACTACATGGAGAAAACATATTTTACACAGTATTCAACAATGAAGCGTTTAAAGTCAAATACTAAAAAAAACACTTTTGATGCCACAGTGGATGAAATTGTAAATAAAATAATAATAGTTTATTCAATAGTACCATGATCTTATAGTAGTTATGGGTTTCAAAATGATAAAGGTAGGACCATTACAATGATTTAAATATTATATCCTTTGAATGGTAAAAAGTCCCTAAAAATGTTGCATATAACTGGAAGCTAAAACATATGAATGACATCATTCAGGAGGTAGGGCTTTGCCAGAAATGTATTTAATTGATGAATCGAATTTTAAGTTCAAATTGATTTGTTTGGAAGAAAATTTTATTTCCACCACTTTTGTGCATCGGAAATCGCATTTTTTGTTTTAACAATGCTTGCAAAACATTTTTATTGGAGAGGAAAATTGAAAATCAAATAGATAATGTAATTTCTAGAGAAAAAAACTACAATTTTATTTTTAGACAAAATCACCCAGCCCTATTAGGATGTCAAATTTTGTTTTATATATGTGATTAATTGGACAAAAGTTAATTTCAATACTGTATTATCTTTTTTTTTTTTTTTTTTTTTTTTTAACTATTTTAATAGTTTAGTTTTAATTATTATCTGGATATTTTTGACGACCCATAGAAGCATATATAACATTAAGACCCCATGGTGTGCCTAAAATGTGTGGTCATATCATACATTTATGCATATAAAGTTGAATTTCTGAAAAAGGATTATCATGTTTTCCCTATTAACAATATCATAGGATACTTACTTGCTATTGGTTATTATTTCAAAGGCATGTTCATTGATCAATGTGCTGTATTGTTAAAATAAACCAAATTTCCTTATTTCCTCTGTCCTATGCTGTTTTCTGTCTCTTGTTGACAGACTCAAAGGGAACCATTACGATCGACGCAGGAGACAGTGCTTCTGATGAGGAGCTGTGTTCTAGGTGTGTTCTCCTGTCGTCAAGTCCCACAAGCAGTGAAGTGTCCGTCAGCAGGTGGGAATACAAATCTATACTCAAATGTGAACATTATATAATTATGTTTTAGTTAGTTTTTCTTCTTCTTTTTCTTGATTTTCCTTCCAACCAAAAATTTTCAAATTTAACTTACCTTATTTTATCCGACTATAAGTTGCACTTTTTTTCATAGTTTGTCTGAGGGTGCGACTTATACTCACATGCGACTTATATGTGAAATTAAAATATATAATTTCACATCTTCGTTATTGTCACAGTGGCAACCGTGCGAGGGCACTCTAGACTTGTGTACCAATATCTACTATTTCTGTACCATTAAATTTAAAATTTCAACATTACGGTAATTTAAAAGACATCTGAGAAAGACTGTACAAAAATGCCCCTTAAAAGAAAATCTTATTCTGCTGAGTCTGATGACAGCCACGCAGAAGAGGAAGCGGCGCTTCATCTGGAGTTGACGGTGTAACTGTTAATATCTTACGTTAACATACTAGACACGTATTCAGTTCTGTCTATGCTTCATGTAGCTGAATAAATATAAATGTGTTACATTAGTGTGTTGTACTGATTTTCAGCCTGTTTATCTCTATTTTATTGTTATTGTTATAACTTGCCATCAAAGATAAAATGTCTGTTCTTGATCTCTTGGTCTCTTGTAAAATAAATTTCACAAAATATGACTTATAGTCCAGTGCAACTCATATATGTTTTTTGTTCCATTATTTATACATTTTTTGGCTGGTGCGACTTATAGGTATACGGTATATTCATTTATAGTCTCTCAGCTGATGATAAGCAGTATAAAGTATAATATAAGTACATATATTATACTATTCTCAATCACATTCCAGCAACTCTTATTAACTACTTAAAAAGATGAATAAATAAATAGTACATTAAATGAGTCAGATTTCCTCACCTAGTTTTCTCAAACCTTTGAACAACTAGTAC
This sequence comes from Periophthalmus magnuspinnatus, assembly GCF_009829125.3. Classification (NCBI taxonomy): domain Eukaryota; kingdom Metazoa; phylum Chordata; class Actinopteri; order Gobiiformes; family Gobiidae; genus Periophthalmus; species Periophthalmus magnuspinnatus. The sequence goes on from NC_047130.1 coordinate 31,338,700, forward strand.
ATGTTAAAAATGCAATAGGTTTTTAGATGTAACCTGCGTGAGACTTTCAGTCCTTGTATTTTGGTCTGGGGGAAATTAAATTCAAGTCCATTTCAAGTCCATTTCCTGTCCATTTCCTGTCCATTTCTTAAGGCCTCATCTCATAATTAAGAAAGTAGCTATCTGAGCGCCCAGGGGCTCAGGTACCTGCTGCGCGAAGAGCTGGAGAAGCTCAGAGTAAATGTCAATCCCATGTGGACAGTGAGCCAATTGGATGATGCCATTTTTCCCTTTGCTCATACTAGTGGAAAATTGTAATCCTCCTAGCACTGAGAATGAGAGGATTCTGGTGTTAAGATTGAGTAACAATTGTTAATTAATGCTAATTCTTAATCGTTTTTACAAGCACTTTACTTTAGTCTCCATGGTTATTTTTTCTAATTTGTGTTTAATTGAGTCTTTATCTCCTTAACCCTCTATTGTATGAGGGGAAAAAAAGAAAGGAAAACAAAATCACCTGGTATTTTGTTCAGCGTTCTTTTGACCATGGGGCTGAAAACAATAATGGGAAACATTGTCGGTGATATCTCACCTGGAGATACCATTGCCCATGTTGATCTTCCTATTACCATAAACATCAAACCATGCTCTCAAAATATGTGGGCGACTGATTTGACCACTCCAAATATGCAAATGAGAGAACTTCCTCCCGAGACCGTGTCTTCTGTTTCCAGAACCTCTGCCTCCTCCATGTGTGTGTCATGGTCGATTACACAGAAAAGCACTTCTGCAATATGGAAATGAATGTTTTAGCCTGCACATTATATGATAATAATGATATACTCTGTGTGTGTGGAGTGTAGAACTGTGTAGGTGACTTGGGTTAAGGGCTCAAAAACTTACCTTTAAAGCAACTTTCCATCGGGGGAAGGGCATAAAAGATAATGTATTTCCTATCTATTTTTCAAGTGGCTGCGTCTGCACATGCAACTGTAGCCGCAAGCATAAAATCATCCTTAGAAATTATATTTTGAAAATTCTTGCTTCCCTCATATATCTATAGCTGATATTCTTTATAGCTGATTTCCAGGGTTAGCGGAGTGCCTCCAGGACCAAATGTGTGGTCTGTCTAACTGATCAGGTGTAACATTATTATGTCCAGCAGGTAGTTAGAAATGTGAAATCTCTCCTGGCATCTGTTTATGGGTGGGCAGCAATTGAACAAGCAGAAATATTTGACCTTGTTTGATGAGGACAACTAGCACTTAACTGCAGGGGGTAGATTAAAAAGGTGACATTGAATAGTTTTTGTTATGAAAATCTTTTTTCAAGGGGCATAATTTCACATTTTATTAAAACAAAAACACATGATAATAATTGTGACTGAGAGGAACATTCATTTGCCTACTTACTATACTATAATTTCAGCCCTGGATTTCCCAGTCTGTACTGAACAAAGGGTAGCTGTTGACTTAAACTATTACATCTGGAATAAGCTGCGCTCAAAAGTAAACACACCCTAAAACATTCTTGGTGTCTCTGTAGTCTAGTATAATAAATACTGAGAGTTTTCACACTTGGGGGTGCCATATGACCACAACAAACAGGCTGGTGGTCATATCTTATTGGTCTTTGTCGGTCTTTGATTTTCATGATTTGCAGCCTTGCACAATGACACCTGAGATTACAATCATTGCCAAATACTGAAAATTCAAAATCTCTATGAATTGTGAATGTTTTTTTTGTTTTCCTCCTTTGCAGTTCCATCTCTGACATCTTTGGTCCTGAGCCACCGCGAAAACCTGAGTGAGTTATTCTGCTGATACAATGATGAATGTATTTACTTGGTCATCTTTAGATACTTGGAGTTCCATATTGATATATTTGACGATACTATATGTAGCTGGCAAGAGAGTAGGTCAGTGAATATTTCCAACAAAATAGTTTGAACCTAGATAAGCACACGTCCCAGAGCTTACATAAGCTTATATAAGCTTTAATAACCCTGTGGCTTTTGGTGTCATTTGTACAGTCAAGGCAAAACATTGGCTTAGTAGTTAAATATGTGCAATAATACACACGGTGTAAAGGGAATCAGCATGGTCCAACTTGCTGACCTTTTCGTATTTTCTTGCATGTTGTATCTGTGTGTGTTGTTGTATAAGCTTCTGTATGACTTTGCTTGCATCTGCTACCAATGCTTAATATTTTGGGGGTAAATCATGGACTATAAAGAAGTGGACTGAGTGTGACATCACCCATAGCGTTCAGCTCCAGCCAAATGAAGCTCATTGAGGCTAGCAGTTATAGGGGCGAAGCTGGAGCCGAGTTCCACATTTGGAATTTTTTCTTCCATCCCTGTTTAGCAGACAGCAACACAGTCAGTCAAACCTGTTGCTAACGGTAGTGAGATCGACCTCGAAGAAAAAAGGCCCCTGATTTGTGTATTATTAATGTCCATATCCTGATTCACAGAAAAAATTGCAAAATAAAAACACCAGGATCATGTAGAGTGGGTTAATATGTTCATTTTAACCTCCTGAGACCTGGTGTCCTCATCTGTGGACAACACATTTTGGGTTGTTTAGGCCACAGTGCAAATTTTTAGAAGAACAGCAACAAGAACATGTTCAATTTTGAATATTTCTAAGAGTTTAGAATATTTATTTATTTTGTTTATTTTTTTTATTTAATTATTTTTATTTAATTATTTTATTTTTATTTGTTATTATTATTTTTTTTTTGTATTTTTTATTTTATTTTATTTACTTATTTTTTTATTATTTTATTTGATTAAAGCTCGGGTCTCATGAGGTTAAGACCAAAATGATGAGGCCTACCTTAGCAGTTACAGAGAGAGGAGTGACAATTGAATTGGCGATATTGGTGAATTGGAGCACGCCCACGATCACTTCCTACTTGGAACGCGGCTGCTAGCACGTCAGTTATTTCCATTTATATATACAATCTATAGGGGGGGCACGATAATTACTATTTTGACTCAACGTTCAATATATGCTAGATGGAATAGTTTTTGGGAGTCAGTATTTATCATGTGTAATTTTTCTTTGTACTAGTGGGGTATTTTTTGTTATTTTTCTGTGCTGTGATAAGATATGAACTGAATAAATAACTTCTATGGCTCAATATAGATACAAAATAACTACTTAAGTGCTTAATTCTGCTATTTATTTATTGCAGTTTGTGATTTGTGTTTGGGATATCCTGCCTTAGGGTTATTGCATCAGTGGCATAAATTAGTTTCAGTATTATCATTTATTTATTTACTGTATTATCAGCACAGCAGTGAGAGGGAATAGGGGCTATAGGAGAAAACAGACAAGTCTCAAATGCAGGACTTTTTTCAGGATTGTTCAAAAATGCAAGAATCAATTGAATACAAGTCTGAAGTTAATAATGCGAGAACACTGTTATAACATGGTCAAAAGCTCAAGGTCAATTCCATCTTTGTCCCCTATGTATGTATTAATAATAATGATAATAATTGATTTTCTTCTTACCTCACTTACCTTATCTTACCTCACCAATTATTAATTATTTTGGTGATGTTTGTCGATCTGCTTTTAGGCTAATCTTTTATTGTATATTAAATTCACAAACATGGGATGCCCAAACTGCATTTTCGCATATTTTTTTTTCTCCTAATGGAAGTTGATGGCCTTCTTAAATGTGAATCAGTCATGCCCGCACACGATCTGCATCCACAGATAATCATCACTTTCCCAAAAAAACTTAAAGTTAAAAAGTGCCGATAAAGGCGTTATCAAAACCTGGCACTTTCATAAAATGCATTTTATCCTAGGAAACCATTGCTTTACAGTTGAAAATGACTACCAATAGGGAAGGCGGAACCTGTTTGTTGTGGACAGCAAAGACTCTGCTCTTCATCTCCTCCTGGTTGACCTTCAAGTGAGGTGGACTCTCAGCCCCCAGCTATTTTTGGTTGGCATCTTTTTAGTATGCTGTAGTTTCACATTTGTCCTTGAAAAGACTCATTAACTCGATGGAGAGAAGTGCATGTGCTTTTTGCCAATATGTAAGAAAAATCTAAACTCAATCAAGGTTAATTTAAACCCTGTCTATCAAACTTTGTTCAAGACACGCCTAGACTATGACTATCCGTCTATTAAAATGTACCACCAGACATTTACTCATTGAGAAAGTCTGGCACAAATTCCCATAAAGTTGTCCCTTTAGTCTGTGTGGTTCATAGAGATGCCAGGCCTTGTCATCGCCTACAGCGTGATGTACAATAATTATCTGCTGAAACACTTGATCCGGCTCTTAACAGCCTCCACATGTACAGCACTGCGGTCTAAGAGCTCCACTCTGCTTTGTCCTTTAGAGAGGATCTTTTATTGAGAGTCCACCACTTTAAGTCAAGGGTGACACTGGAATGGCTTTGTGACTTGATGGTTCTGTGAGCATTAAAAGGCATTAAAGATGCTCCAATACAGTTTTTTTTTCAGCCAATATCTGATGTTTGTCTTTCTAGTCTTACAAAATCGAATTTAACTGCTTCTTTCATTGCAATTCTATTTACATTTAAAGGTGCACTATGTAACTTTTCATGTCGACGTTCCAACACCTGCTTGTCTCCACGGAGATCTTTAACAGTATGGCAATAAATGTATCTAGCTCCATGAAGACAAGCAGGTGATTCCACAGGGCCAAATTACAGGTCTGTGAAGAGCTAAGCAAGTAAGAATGCTTCTGCAAAAGGAATCTGGCAATAAAAAACAAAATGTCCATTTTAGCCCTGGTATAACCTCTTTGTTATAGTTGGGTTTAATCACAATTTCAATCAGGTTTTTGTTCATGTTCATTTGAGGTTGACCTGAAATCAACATGTTTAGGATTAATAACAATATGAAAATTGGCTATAGGATATTGAGTATTTTCATTCAGCAGCAAACCCCTGTGAATGCTGGAGCCACTGTTAATTCAAGGCATTTATTTCTGATCCATTAGGCGGCCTGTTGTTTGAGATAGCAGCCCAAACCGTTTCTCCTCTGCAGTGAATAATAAGCATGGATGCCTTAATGTTGGCCTGTCTGCACACTTCACCCTCCCTCTGTGCAGTGTTCGTCTATTTTCTGTGCATTTGGTCAAGGAAAAAGTGCAAATGAGGAAGAGCTCACTGATGAGCTATTATTGTTTAAGCTGCTAGCCAGGAAGAATTTTGTCATTTCAAACTGTACATTAGTAATGTGTAGTTTTAGGCAAATCTGAGATGAGCATATATGAGGTAAACAACTTTAATTACACAGCATCTGTAAATAAAGCTGCTCCTAATTAGTTTGATACTTTGACGAGATATTCTTTAGGCTCTGGACTTTCTAGTCGTGTCTTGAGCAAAATGTAAACATAACCAACAATTAAACCACCTGTGAAACTGGGACTAAATAAGACTGCACTGTAGTCTGGGTGCTCCACGTACCTCTGACGTGATGTTTTTTGGGGCTTGGTATCTCAACGCTGCAGATTTTAGCTTTGACCTTATCACAAAAGGAGTTTCCAGTTGACAGTTTTACAAATGCAGACTCTTGAACAGTAGGTCCTAGATATTCTCGTGGCATCAAGCCACACTCTGTCAGCCTCACTGTTATCACATACTTACCTTTTCTGCTTTTATTTTATTAAATTTATAAATATACGGTACACTAAATATATAGCAATATGTAATATATGTATCAATATGACTGTATTTATTTATTTTTTTACAGCCATGTCTGTCCCAAGATAAAATTAATATAATTTTACTTTATACTAAGGAAAACCATTTTATAATCTGTACTATTGATTTTATTTGTGTAAAATGAATCTAATCTGTAATCTAAGTGTCATCTCTGCTAATGTTTTACAGGGCTGTGGAGACAACACCGTCCAAAATGGGAAAACGTCTCCGTAAAAGTCAACGCGGAAAGACATTGGAGACATAATCAGTGCTCACCCAAATATGAGGCTTCATGTAGCACTGTCAAAGTATGGACATTTGCACAGTCCTATCTCATTTCAATGGCTTCTAATAAAGTCGTCAAGGAGTTAAGGAGTTGAGTTTGTGCCAAATAATGTCTCAAGCACTGTTACAAGCTGCTTATGATTTAGGAAATCTCAATATTTTGAAGACTTGAGAAGTACTTCTCAAAATGATCTTGTTCGAACAGCTGTCAATGCAACACATGTTTTTAATTGAACTCAAATACTTTTGTCACTTTTCTTTTACAATTTAGTGATGTGTTACTGTATGTCTAAATCTCACTGCAGATGGTATTTTAGTCACTTAATTTTCAGTATGAATAAATATATTTTAAGTTATTATCATTATGAGTTGTGAGTGAATGGCCTTGTGACCTGGGATATATGTTGCCTGAGCAGCCAGTCCTTTCTGCATTTTGCGTCATATCATTCAGAACATATATCTTTTTTACCTGAGATAAAGAGAGTTGATTGTACAGAAATCATGGTTTGCATCCTCCTGTCTCTGTCAAGTTTTGTCAAAGCGTGTGGTTCTGGCTGGTCAGGTAAGGGCGTGTGTATTCCAGACCATACATTAGTTTTCATTGGGCTTGGCCTTTATTGGACAGGTGTGTGAAATGGAGTGTAGAGTGGGAGAGACGTTCAGTAAATTTCCACAGCAAGCAGTCCATACTGGTCAACACTTTTTCATTATTTTTTCTTCTTTGTTTCCATGATTATTTGCATTGTAGATTTTCAGTGAAGGCAAAACTATGAATGGGTCCATTGGGAATGTAGCAAACAAAAAAGCTTGTTTTAAATTTTAAAAAATAGCCACCCATTGCTTTCAGCTAAGGTTTTGCACTTTTGGCATTCCTTGTCTCTGATATGGCACACCTGTCGAATGAAAATCAGCAGACTTCATCAGGAAGCCCATTGAGTGAAGGCCAATGATTCGCATCACTCTCAAAGCAAAGGGTCGCTAGTTTGTGGATCTGAATATAAAATATATTTGCTTAAACTGTTGAATTAGTTACCCTTTTTTCTTTGCTGCATAGTTCCATATCTTGGTTCATGTATTTGATGTTTTTAGTATGCATATAAAATGCTGAGTAGGAAACATAAAGAAAGGGGAAAAAAACAAAACGGTGTGTCCAAACTTGTGTATGTGCTGCAGCCTAGACCACAAGACTCGTCCAGCATTTATTACCTCTGTATTTGATATAAAAACATTTTTTCCCATTGGTCCTTATTATCTGATGTGGTATTTTTTCAAACCTGTTTCATAACAGCCAGACTTCCTATTGATAACTCTAAATCAATGAATGTCATCTCAACTCTATTTCTTTTTTGCTTTTGTAAAGTTCATGTCTGCATTAGTGAGGAGTGTAAACACTGGAGATTCCCTGATCAGTGTTTGTGTGTTTGTGAGGACCTGATCCCAGTCAACACGTTTGGGACTGGTTCATGATTGAAAGCAGGTTTTGCCTGGAGCCTTTGAGCAACGCACTGACTGTGGGGTTGTCGGTTGTAGGCGAACCATAACAAGGCGTGACTGCATTTGGCTGCATTAGTGACTGGATGTTGGTGCCCTGGTTTGAGAAAGTATCACTCTCGTGTTATTTGTCTACTTCGGGTCAAGAGGGATATGTGTGTATTGTCTAACACATGGCAAATGGATTACAACCTCCATAAATCTATATCAATTACATGGCATCTCTGCTAGAGTGCTTTTACCTGTATCTCACATGCTCTGTACAAGCACTAAGAAACTATGACCGATGGTAATTTTACGCTCATGTACAAGATGGATTACTTGAAAAAGATGAGGCTGCGACCTACAGGGAATAAATAACCCTGAGAGGATGGAAACTGCATGATTTGCTCCCAGACATAGAGACCAAAACCAACAAGCTGGTAAACAAGCGGGTAGGTAAGGGTGTCTTTAAACTCTGGTACAACATTGCTCAATCTGACATTTGGTTTAGTTTTGATCAGATATGTGCATACGTTGTTATTATAACTTCTTGAGCTAGCTATCAGACAAATGAAAATGAGGCCCCTTCCAATTATTTGTGGGTTTCAGTTTCCCATTAAAATGAATATTTTGAGGAATTTTCTCCATTCAAAATATACCGGTAGTTTATTTTGTTAGTAGTAGTAGTAGTAGTTTTTCATCGTTCTAACCCATGGATAGGATGATTTTGTCTGCCTCCTCCGTATCTATTTCCCTATTTTCTAACACTACAACAGTATAAAAACAAATCAATGCAATAGTCCTACATTGTGCTGTTTCCTCTTTCTTTGCAGTGAGAATGAATGATTTGTTGTGGATGTTTTTTAGGCCAGTGGGATTCTTATTGTGTGGCTGAGTGAAGAGGGTGGCTCTTTGCACTGGGTTTTTGTACAGATCACATGTGGGGTTTGGGTATTGAGGTCTTTTTCTGGCATGATTTAATATTCAGGACAGTTTTGTTTTGTGTGTTTTCAATGCCACTGTAGAGTTGTCTGGGATTCAGAAAACACTTACTATACTTTACTTCACAGAGTCACCTTAAGAATTCAGATGGGCATGATTGACAGGTGTATTAGCCAATCAAGGGCATGAATGGTCCATCTGTATCAAAACAAAAAAGAGAGGGTAGGCTAGACTCAATTTTTGTAATTGAATAAAGCAATAATTGTTAAGATCTGTACAGAGTAGGACAGTGAGCAAGGAGATAAGGGGTTAACCTACAAGAAAGAGAAAATTGCACAATACCTTAAAAAAACAAGTTAAAAGAAAACTCAAAAACTTGTCAACTTTTATATTCATGTCACATTCTTGTATTTATCTTGTTTGGCACAGATCGGTGGCCTTTGAGACTGATTTGGTGCCCATAACAAATATCTATGCAGGAGCTGAGCAAACTCATTATAATTCATCTTTGTTCCAAATATATCCTTGGATTATGAATATTTTCTCTGTGATTATTACACTTCACGCAACATAAAATACAAAACAACAGCATGATGCTATTTTAATAATTATACAATTCTTCTACATTTGCATGACTTTTCACAATTCAAAAGATATAATATTTTGATTTGAATGATTAATTGCTATGGCAACGGTGCTAACATTTCATCATCCCCAGATAACTTTCGCATGACAAAGTGAAAGTTACATAGTTGTGTTAAGTGCTCTCCGTTATGAGATTAGCTTCAGTCCATGAATCCCTGTGGGCAAGTAATAGGTGCAACTTGCTCTTGTCAACATTAAGATTTATTGGAAAAGTTTCTTCCATTACCACCAACTTATTCTGGCATTATCCTTGAAAGCATTTTAATGTGTCAGTCAAGGCCCATTTCATTTAAGTATAATCGATTCCTCTGAGATTTCTGACTGATACGGTAAACAATGACATTTATAAGTTGTTAAATCTGTCTAAATGTTTTGTTTTGTAAGTGGAGAAGGCTTTATTACAACACTGACACATTTCAAACTAATCATGATGAAATGTTTGCTGAAATGATTTATGCTTTGGATATTCTTCTGATTTTGTTATGTTTTATTTTAATTGGAAAGTCAGACCAAAGCAATTTGACTTGTATGCAAATAGCAAACACTTCCCAGGCCATCTGCTGAAAATACTTATTACTCTTGTGTACAATTAGCGGGTAGAGTTGCAATGTGTAAAGGTTATATTCATTACCTGGCAATGCTAAATTAAACAAATTGCTGGACAACACTAATTAAGGAAATCAACGTGGTTTTGCTCCCTGGACTATTTTAGCTCCAACGAACGGCAATTCTCTTATCATCTTCTATGTTGACTTTGGCACCTCCTATACTGACCCTATAATAAAGAACATGTTGTAATGTGAGGAAATAAAGAAGGATTGACATAGGTACACTTGACAGAATGAGAGTATTTACCAAATTTGTTATTGAAGTGGGTGTGCAATCACAATTATTGCAAATTATGTTGTTAAAGTCTGCATATCAGTCAAAGTATTATGTTTCCAGATGGCCTGTGGCTGTGACTTCATGTTCAGAGCATGTTGGATAAATCTCTTGAGTGGCATGCGTCTGTCTGGACCTCTCCTTTGGGAAGAATTAAATCTGGTCCAAGTGCATTACTGACAGTGGCACTGACCTTTAGAAACTTGAAGTCTGTAGGGGTATTGTGTAACAACTGAACCTATTCACAATACACTTATACAGTTTAGTAGATCTATAGCTGGTTCAGGTCATGTTGTTCTTTGCTATGGGTCCCAGTCCACTATGACCCCTGATATTGTACTAATGCAGCACCTGTTACTTCTATTTTCAGTGATATGACTCTGCAGCAAGTACTGCTACTGCTTTCTGTTAACTTTATTGTTAACATTGCTACTTCATTGCAATCCTTACTTACAATCAATAAACTGATTATAAACTGTTTATTAGCTAACAACTTAAAAAAAAAAAAAATACAACCTACTTTGACAATAAATCAGGTTAATTATGATTCATTTAAAACTAACTCATGATATGTTATTGTACAAGCTGTTTGTCCCATGCACCTTTTGTATTTCATAGGGCAGAGCTGTTTTCATAGTGTAATCGCCCCGATAGCAACTTTAGCGGTTAAAAGAGGAACAGAGCAGAGCTGAGCCAGTTAGTCCAGTGCAGACCCAAGTGCGTTTTATTTCCACCACAACCATTTACAAAAAACCAAGGCACAAGTTTAAAAGAATCATCATTTGCGGTACCTGTCACATGCAGCACCCTCTCACGTAGCCACTGAGATTTTTCCTTTTATAGAGCCTCTCCTTAATTGGGTGAGCCCATTCTGTATAACCGGTAATTCTTTTCTCAGATCCAATTCTGTTGTTAAAATTCAGCTCCAATCTATCAATGTACGAATTTATTCAATTAAATTGTCAATTAAAATAGAGCTCCATTTAAATTCAATTATTTTAACAGTGGAAAATAATTACATTACCAACAAGCTAAAATATATAACACCCCTCCTTCTTAACCCCCAATGGTCTTCCCCGGAACCTTCTTAAGGTGCTTCGGCTCCCCGGGGACTCATTTGGCCGAAACACCTAAGGCAGACCACATGGGTAAGTTAAAATTCTCACAATTCAATTACAAACAAGTCAGTGCTACACATTTATCAATAAAACATTTGAAACATTTGTGTATGTCCTTTTCTTCCTGTTAGCCTCCATGATAGTAATGGACTAGCTACATTACAATAGTCAATGACAAACCAAACTGTAAAGATGCTTGATCAGATGGAAATTTCATAAAAAATGAGACACTTCATCAGATAATCAGAATTAAAGTCTTCAACAGTCTGCTTTAGTTTCAAATCCAAAAAGTTCCCATGTAAAAGTATAGTTTAATATGATTTGCTTATATTTATAATTGCAGAGTTTCCGCCTGTGCTCCAGAAAAGGCCTGTCTTTTATCTCATCCCGCCTTCTGCTGTGACCCAAACACACTTGACCTCACATTTCAAACCATCACTTAAACACCAGCTCCATTAATCTCCTGTGTTTTTTTCACATTAGAGCTCCTCCTTTGAATGTGTGTGTCTGGGGCATTTCCCATGATCCTTTGCCTGTGTCACTGTTTCTTGTTTTAATGTGACATCAGTTAGCGAGGGAAGTGTTTGCGACACAGTTAATGAGACAAGGAGGAGGTTATTAGAGGTGAAATCTGCTCTTGTGTCTGCCTTTTTAACATGTGTAATTGCCTTAAATGATTCTCATAAGTGTGAGGAGGCTCATGGAGAAGAGCTCAGCACGAGTCAACTGTAACTTAACATCTGAAAAATAAGAGTCTTTTTAGCTGTAAATCACACCTGGTCACATTAAAAAAAAAAATTTACTCTACAGCTCATATTAACAGAATAACTCCATGCCTCATTTTAATTTCTCATGTAAAGTATAATATAAAAAAAATAAAATAAAGGTTTAATTGTCTTAATGTACACTGTACTGTGTGTTGAAATTTATGAATGAGCTACAAGGACACATGCATTTCCTTTTAGAAATGAAAGTCTCTTTTTATTTATAGTAAATGGTAAATTGTCACATTTATATAGTTCTTTTCTACCTTCAAAGCACTCAGAGCACTTTTGATCAAGGAACCACTCACCCCCTCACAAACTAAAACACACACACACACACACATTCATAAACCAGTGTATGCAGACACAGGGACGAGGGAGGTACAACAGTATTCACCTGTGACAGCTGAGAATGAACCCCCAACTCAACCATCTATTGTTCTCATTAAATCGACATATATATCTTATGAGATTAGCATATTAATATACATTTGCATTTACATGCACAGCCCATATAGCACAATAATGAATTATTTGCCTGTATAGAGATCAAATGTCATGGATCAGACCAGGGAACAAGTTGAGATGTGTTAATTCCATCTACATATTTGGAGGGAGATTTTCCATTGCGCTGCTCACAGGATATTTGAGTTGATTATTTAAGTTGTAGAGCAACAGCAGATCATATGGAACACAGTGTACACAGAGCCATAGATGGGAGAAATCAGTCAATTCTTATCTCAGGACCTCAAAGAGAAACACAGGATTAAAACAAATGGACTCTCTCTTTCAGCATACTTGAGGGTAATGGAAAGTGAAACACAAAAATAAAAGGCAGCAAACCTTAACCTAATGTTTTTATGAAGAGCATTGTAACCTCCAAGGCCCTGATGGTTTTGGCAAAGAGTGTGTGTCCACTCTACACTCCTGTCAGTCACCTCTTGGCTGTTCTGCCCTATAAAGCCAAAAGCCAAAAACATATATCTGACTAAACTTGCACAACGTTTGTGCCTGGGCTCAGAGCCAGCTCATAACAATAACTTCAGGGTCTTATCGTCTCAGTACACTTTCATATTTCTTTGCTATTGCTGTTATATTTTTTTTGGTTTAAATTCTATGTATATTTCAAATGTAACAACTTGGTTTTCGTAATGCAAAGATGTCGAAAGTTTATTACAAAGATCTATAACTTCCTTTACTTCTAATTGTGTGCTGTTGAAGCAAATCTCCACAGAGCCTGTGCCTGGATTTTTGTTTGTATTAAAGTGTGCACTAATAAAAGACACAAATTATTCTTCTAGGTTACCTAAAATAGGCTTTGCATAACCTAAACTTTAGTACATTTAGCGCATAAATCTTACAGAGTGAGTCAACCATCCCTAGAGACATTTATATAAATCAACATTTGCGATCATTGGTGTAACAAATGCTTATGCATTTCTGTAAACAAGCAACTGTAATCTATCACTATAATAATAATTATCAAAAACTTGCTGGGGAGCTGGACTAAAACAAAAATGCAGAGGTCTGCCTTAAGGTCACAAGTTTTGAGCATTCTGTTATGTGGACATGGTCTGGTGGTGATGTTTACATTCACAGTTTATAAATCCATAATCCAGTTTTAACACTGCCAATAATGGATGTACACACAAGGAGCATGTGTGTGACAAAAAGAAATCAATCAATACATTAAAAAAAGATTCCATTAACAATCTCCTGTTCCTGTTTTTCTACCTCTTGCTTCCTTATCCAGCCTTGGTTGATTTTCACCTTTAATGGGTTTAGTGGCATGTAGAACAGCTCCTGAGAGTACGGCACACAGCTTACATGCTCAAGTCAATTATCCACTGACCTGTCACTGTGGAAACACTATGATCCTGTGGACAGGCACGGACCTGTCTTCACACATTCAAGATACAGTTTTAGCTCCGGATCAACTGTTTTGAGAGGAAACTGCACAAAATGAATACACTAAAAGTTAAATGGAGTGATATTCAAAAATCAACTTTAATTAGGTCTGTAGTTACTTGCAATTCTTTCTCAATTCGTGTTGCTTTTATTTCTTATTTTAAGTTATACATTGCTGATCCAATTAAAAACAACCTGAATAATGCATGATTCTGGACATTCAGACTTAGACAAACTTTATTGCCAAAGGGAAATTACCCTCACAAATTGCATTAAAGGCTAATAGCAAGAGCAAAATAAGAGTAAATAAATAAATGGTTAACGAGAAATAGGCACCTGCTTCTGTTTATTTACGACCTGCTGCTGAAGAGACTAGATAGACCCGGTGAAATCACTATGTTTTAGATGGGGTCCTGCTCTAGCCCAATCTCCACTGACACCCTGTTCTCCCAAACCACTTCCTGCCTCTGCTCCACATGACTCAATCAGAGCAGGTGAGCGCTGGCAGGCTCACAATTTGTCAAATATTATGAAACGACCTGCGGCAGCTTGATGTCTCCCTCTGTGGTGCACTAGAGGCAAAAAGATAACTACTATTATTGGATGCTCATAAAAAGTAAACATTTCCAAACTCTTAATGCACAATGTTGTCCTTGTCATTCATGGTGGAGATACAGACGTCTTTTTCTCAGTACAACTCTTCAGGTGATAAACTTCCAGACTCTTATCCAACACTTTAATCTTTTATCTAAAGTCTGTCTTCAGGGACAAATGGATGACGAATGTCTGGAATGTTTTCTGACAAATAAAACTCCTACGCTTAACTTTAACCAACAAAAAGGCATATAGATATAAAATAAAAATACAACTGACAACAATTAGGGGCAGCAATATAGACTGTGCTTGGCATCTGGAGTTAGGATTGGGTGATCATTTTCACCAGGATATTGTGTACTCTCATTTTTATTGTGATGATGAAATCTGGAATAATCTGAGGTAATAGATACAACATTTAATTGTGTTATGACAGATTTGTTGTATTCTCCTGCGACATTAAAATTGTTGGAGCAAAATGAGAGAAAATGACTTACTGAGTCACTATTGACGCTAATTGCATCTCATTCAACCACTAGACTATTTTTAACCTCACTATCCAGCATTAGACTGGTGATATGAGACTGATATATCCATTTTCAAAAATGGTGAAAGGCTGGTTCAAAATGAAAAATGTCTTTATGTCAGAAGTTTGGAAAAACTCAGTCCACAGTGAATGAACAGTCTGTCTCTGAACCCACCATTTTCATATCCAAACCAAACACTTGGAGCTCAACCCTTTATTAAAAACCTGCTGAAGACAAATGCTGTCGTTCACTTGTGAAAATGCTAAGTTGTGTGAAAATGAGAAACATAAACAAGGTAAAATGCAGTTTCTTAACCCCTGTGGATCTAATTTAGACCAACCATAGCCAGAATGTCATTTCATTGCCGCCACGGTTCACACTGAGGTACACTGACGTCAAACTGCTTTTACACGGGATTTTGTGAGTTTTGTGCTGTGTCTGTGTGAGACAGATGGAGTAACTTCTATGTGGATATAGTGTGTGAGTAGCACATATGCTGAAGTCATTGTGTGCATGTTTAGGATGGATGGTATAGGAGCTGTCTGCCAGCTCCACAGGGACACTGTAATGGAAGAGTTTAAAAAGAGCCCTCCTCGTTCATCACAGTGGGACCACCTGACCTCACTATCTCCCCCTCACCAATAAATGACCTGGGATGTTCCTGGGATTCATTTATCCTCCACTTTTCTTTTTTTTTTTAAACAAACAATGCACTATATTTATTATATAGTGCATACTGAAATCTGCAGTTGAGCGTCACCTCAATTCATTTGTAAAGGTTTTAGATAATACTAATAATAATCTAATAAATGGGTTAGAATACAGTATAAAAGAAGGAAGAACTCACATTATCTCACAATGCTGAAAAGTGCATTTTTGTACAGCATGTGGCAGCCCTAGCCCAACTAGTGCAATATAAGATAAATAAGAAATGAGCAGTGTGTTCTAAATCAATGCTGCTTATTACAAATGCATATCTAACATTAATAACAGCTGCACCAGACGCCTTTTACACACTTTACATTCAACATTTATATCAATGTAAATCATATCACTACATTTGATGGAGAAACAGAAATGAGAGAGGGATGTCCCAGCTATAGGGACTCTTTATTACAGCCCCAAACACTGATAAATGAAAAGGGTCATGCTGAGGTTAATGACACTGCACAAAATAGTTGGATTTGTCATTCGTCACTATGACTTCCTTATCGGATTGGTGGAGATGGATTGAGCTAACTGATCTGCTGTGGAGGCCCATAGCTGAGTATAGATAATGAATGATTATATGAATTATGTGGCTCCATGTGGATTTCACTGTAGGAATTTAACACTGGTACATTTACACCACCAGTAAAATTCACACCTAAATCTGATTATCATCTCAATTCTGAAATATTTCAATGCAAACCGTAAAATCTGATGCAAGTAGCTTATCAGTGTCACCATGATCAGCGTACATGTTTTTTGTTTTTTTTTACCATGGATCAGACCGGGACAACTGAGGGACTGCACAGACATATGGCCACAGAGAAATTGTTTAAAAGCATTGCACCTTGCTGCCGAAACCCGGGATTGAACCAGGGACCTTTAGATCTTCAGTCTAACACTCTCCCAACTGAGCTATTTCGGCTCGGTTACTGTGCTAACCTACTGGGAAATTTTTGGTTATTTTTTGACTATATGATAAGATTTAAGCAGTAAAAGGTTGAATTAATAACTTCTATGACTCAGAAGTTATCTATGACAGATGCAAACTGAGTACTGCAGTGTTTCATTCTGCTGTTTATTTATTGCAGCTCATGATTTTTTAACAATATTGTAGATTTAGAGCAGTTTTTGTATTTTGAATCTAGTCTTGGGTTATTTTGACATAAATTGGTTTCAACATTATCGGTAGGTAAGTAATAAAAAAAAAAAAAAGAAAAACAAAAGACAAAAAGTTGCAGGAACAAAGACGTTTCGCTGCTCATCCAAGCCGCTCATCCAAGTCACTCATCCAGTTCTGGTAAGATTGCTGGTGGACACTGCCTTATATCTATGTGGAGGGAGGAGCTAACTACACTGAAACTCAAAACACCTATTGTTTACAGTTTCTGTATGTAGGCTAGGTCTATTTAACAACAACAAGTGTGCACTGTGACTTGTTGTACTTAACATATTCATTAAACTCTTTAAACAAAAAACGAAACGTCTTCACTCCGACAACTTTTTGTCTAGTGGACAGATTTTACTTATGGCTTTTAGCATGGATCAGACTGGGACAACTGAGGGATTGCACAGACATATGGCCAGAGAAATTGTTTAAAATCATTGCACCTTGCTGCCAAAACCCGGGATTGAACCAGGGACCTTTAGATCTTCAGTCTAATGCTCTCCCAACTGAGCTATTTCGGCTCTGTTACTGTGTTCACCTACTGGGAAATTTTTCGTTTTAAGCAGTAAAAAGAGAAACAATAACCTTAATTTTAACAGAACTATTTAAGAACAATTTTACTCTGTTTACTCTTCACACTTTTTTTTATTATTTGACTTGCTCCATTTTCAATGTTCATCATGTTCCATGTTCTCCACATGATGGACAGAATGTAGTTGTGTGCTTTTTTCAGATGTAATTCTTGCATTTCACACAACAGGTACTTGTTTTATGTCATCTCGGGAGGGACAGACTTGGCATCTTTTCCGTTTCTTCACACCTGTATCCAATGGATCATTTGCAGATTGGTTGGGTAACGTGAGCTTGACTTTTTCAATGACAGCTGCAGCTGCTCGGGTTTTGGGTGGCCTGGATCGACTCTGCATCCTTGGCGTGACAAGTGCTTTGCCGAGTTGTTCCAGGAAAAGCCGACGTCGAAACAATTTGCCGGCATTCCATTGTTGGTTGATTTCAGTCCACAGGACATAGACATTGTACGCAGACATGTCCACCATGTTGAAGAAAATCACCAAGGGCCAATGAGCAGTCTTGCTCTGGCAGCTGTATGTTGCTATGACTCCAGATTATCAACTCCCCCTTTGGTGGATTTGTAGTCCATGATCATTTGTGGCTTCCTGTCTTCTCTTGTGCTCAGAGATGCATCAGTGTGCATTGTGCTCATTACAAGAACATTCTGGTTTCTCTTTGGGCAGTATGAAACAACTGTTGCTTTCTCACTTAAAGCAAATATTGACGAATGCAGAGGTCTGCCCTGCACCTTCAGAATTTCCTTGGGAAGTTCTGGCTTGTTTCTTCTGACTGTTCCCAACATAGTCAGCTTCCGCTTCTGAAGTTCATCGCCAAGGTGGTAGGATGTAAAGAAGTTGTCACATGTGATGTTGTGACCTTGCAGCCCTTCACTCATCTCCAGCACGACACACATCCCCTGATTCTTCTCAGGTGCTTCTCCAGGTAGTTTTCCTGTGTATACTTGCATATTCCATGCATAGCTAGATATTGCATCACAGGCTACCCATAATTTGATGCCATACTTGGTGGGCTTGTTAGGCATGTACAGGCGAAAAGGACAGCGCCCCTAAATGGAACAAGGTGCTCATCAATGGTAACATGATGACCAGGATTGTACATCAAAGGCAGAATTTCGACCCATTTATCTCATACATCTCTGATCGCAGCTAATTTGTCTCTTTCACATCGACCAGCTCTAGTGTTGCAGTTGTCAAATCGGATCATACTAGATATCATGTGGAATGTCTCCAGAGACATTGCGGCCCGAAAGACTGGCCTTCCATTTTCTTCAGACTTGCAGTTGCTTCTCCTTTGACCTGTACACTCCGGCTAATACCAGAATTCCAATGTAAGCTTGCAAGTCAGTCTGATCCAGTGGCTTCCATTTCTCTTGAAATACACGCCTCCCCTCCAAATTGGTCACGTCCAGTATTATCTTCTCTATTGGTGGGGATATGAAGAGCTGAAATGCTGATTGAATATCATCAACTTGTGTGACAGCAAATCTTGTGGGACCGGGAGTCATTTTGATGACATTGAAAGATGACTGTCTACCTCGACTTTGGTGGGGTGATGTTGACCATTTTATCTTACCATATTTAGATGCCCATGTATCCTCTGTGGATGATGATTGCTGCATTCCTTGGTCTTCATCTGATGGAGAGACAATGGCAGACTCGTCCTCTGAATACTCCTCATCAGAGGAAAATTGACAATCTGGATCATCAATAACATTGTCCTCGGTCTCTGAAAGATCCTCTGCCTCTGAAATGTCTTCCTCTGCATCACCATCCCAGTTCAATATCTGTGCCAAAGTTTCTTGAACTGTAAAACTTCTGGAGCTCATTTTTGGTGTGTTTGCCAAGAAATGAAATGAGAACAGAGACAGTGAGTGACAAGGACAAGGGCGAGAAAGTTCCACCTCTACTTGCACCTTTGTCTCAGGGCACACTAAACAAAGTACATCAAAGAAGAGATCATCAAAAAGATGTTTATTTTGGATCTGAACAGCTATTTACCCACATTACAGTGTCTGGGTCAAAATGACACAAAACATGATCCTTGTATAAAACTCTGCACAGACATACTACACACCAAAGAGTCCAGATTTTACACGAGTTCATGACCCAAGATGAGAAAAAGTCACAGAATTATAGGAAGAAAAAGAATGGATAACCAGTACTTTGGTCAAAACAAAAACTGAAATGGGACAAATTGACCCGTAACATAATACAAGGGTTAATTTCATTTCATTTTCTTTTTCACAACCTGCACAGATGGTAACAATCACAAAGAAATCAGATTACTCACACCAGATGCAACCGTTTACATGGCACTTCAAAAATCTGATAACTCCAGTAATCTCTAGGTAATTTTCCAGTTTTTGTGTGCACTGTGCTTGTAAACATAGCGACTGAACACATTTACTTCTGGTATCTTCCATTGTGGCCCATGTTAATGCAGCAGCCCTTTAGTTGGTGTATTTGTATGACATTATTAGGCCTGTATTCTTCCTGTAATTAGGTATGAGTCAGTGTAATATTGTGTAATGTAATTTGTGGCACAGAAATGACTTAATTTGCCTTACCAGGAACAAATAGAATGAAGATTGAGATGTTTTGAAATGAAACTGTTGAAAGAAATCTATGGGTACATTATATTAATAGCCTCCATAGACTTTAGGCAGTATTGACCATAGTATTTGCAGTAGTTCTTTTAGTTGCATTGTTTAATCTGATACTGGATAATAGTGCTTTATCAGTGCTGAGAAGCTGAGGATGATGTTGTGTCTCAGACTAAACATGATGTGAAATTATTGGCTTATTTGTAAAGAAATGACAGGAAATTCATTCAAATTCGTTAGGCTTGTGTTGCCTTGTGCTGTCTGTTTGTGTGACTGAAAAGGCGTATCTACATTAACAGCTGGTACAACATCTCATTTTATTAAACTGTCAAAACAAAGAATTAAACTTTTTAGATCGCTGGAAACCTGATCGTTTTAGTTTCAGGCTGGTGAACATTGTCTTGTTGATGTGGCAAGTCACTGATTGTGTTGTCATATAGTTTCTGCTGTTTTACTGTTTGTGTCTGCCTCTGCATGTAAAAGCATTAGTAGTATGAACATAAACTACATGTTCATTGTCATTCATGGCCAAACGGGCTGCTACAATATTAATAAAAGATGCCACCAGAGTCCTCCTTAACTTTTCATCACTTTCATAAAAAAAAAAAAAAAAAAAAGATAAATAAAAACTGCTCCCACCTGCTCCCGAAGGACTCACTATTCACCCCAGACAAAGAGTTTTTGCTTTGGTGAAATCTTGAAGGCCAAGAGACAGGCTCATCTCTTACTTACATGTACTCACATTAATGATAGAAAGTACTTATTTTTATTTATGCTATATTTGTGCTTGTTTTCTCTATGTAATCCTGTTTGAAACTGTACCAATCAAATCCTCTACATTATGTCAGTGTTTTTAACTAGTGTTTAAACTAGTGAGGTGAATGCATAAAACATTATCCTAACTTTGTAAGAATGATACCTGGAAAGTTCCATCATTTAAAATTTATCAAATTAAACATAAAACGCTAGACTCTCTGGGTCTTGTCAAGTTCACATCAAACAAATAGGACACACTGCTCAATAAATGGCAAAATTGGGGAGCAGGTTAATAATAATAATAATAATAATAATAATAATAATAATAATAATAATAATAATAATAATAATAATAATAATAATAATAATAATAATAATAAAAATAATAATAATAATAATGGATTAGCCTTATGTGGTGCTTTTCCAGATGCTCAAAGATGGTTTACTATTTTGTGCATAATTCATTCCCTTCATACTTGGTGGTGGTGAGTTACTATTGTAGCTACAGCTTCCCTGGGTTTAGACTGATGAAACGAGGCTGCCAATCTAGACCATCGCCCCCTCTGACCACCACTAACATTCACGCACACACCACTTTCACCACTGGCGCCCACAGTGGCACCTGGAATTCCCATTGGTCCGCCAGGCCCAGGTCCAGCACTGGTTAGTTTCTGAGATCCATCGAGATCAGGGTTTGACAAGGAGTTTTGGCCAAGTTGTTACGTTGAACATACAAATACATTTATTCATATTGTCTTCATAGACGCTGTGAAGAAATATAATGTATAAATTGGGGCAACAGTGGCTCAGTGGATAGAGCAGTGTTTCTGTCATTGTGTCTGTAGACAAGACACTTGCCTAGTATGAAAGTGGTGTGTGCGTGAGTGGTAGCAGCCTCACTTCCGTCAGTCTGCTTCAGAGTAGCTGTGGCTGCAATAATAGCTTACCACCACAAGTATGGAGTGAATGAATCATAACTGCAGTGTGTGAGAAGCCTGTAAAATAATAATAATGGTTGTCTTTTCAATACCTGCAACATGTGTTTGCCATCACTGACATTTGTTTATGAATACTAGCACATAGGACTGCATACTTTTAGAATAAATTTGACATTTTATTTATTTATTTTTTTGCTATTAGACTTCAGATACATGTTAAGTTTTGAGAGATGATTGAAATATGAACTGATCAACTAATACAATAATCACATGAATTTTAGCACGTTTGAAAAGGTCTAAACTACAGATACAAAAGGATCTTTCAACAGGATGTGTTGTTCTTTGCCAATGATTGTATCTAAATAATTTAAGCTTTTGTGATTTGATAATTGCTCCAATTCAAGTTGCAATATTGAATATATTGTGTTTGTCCCACCACAAAGACTTGTTCTCCTTTCAAGTAAACACACAAATATCCAGACATTCTCAAAGTCAGTCAAATATTTCATTTCAAATGATACAAGCCAGGTTTGTCATCAGAAGGTGACCTATACTTGTTCTGTATGACAAATGTGCTCATGATAACCTCCACAGCACCATAAACTCATTTCATCGTGTCCTTGGAGAAACATGTGGCGCCAATCAAGGTCCCTGCAAGACGTTATTTCTACCTGTAAGCTTTGAACTGTGACACTGAGGCGCGCCGTTTCAGTGATTTATGCATTATACACTCACAAACAGGGACTTACCTGCTGTCGTTTTATACTCCAAATGCCTGTATAATGCTGCCTCTTCTTTCTATAGTGTAGAGGAATAACAATAATATATATGTTTGTTTGTGGGAATAATAGTTCTAAATCTTAAGTCCTCTGTCTCTGTTTTGATTCAGATCTTGTTTCTTCATAATAGCTACACCTCAATTAGCCTTAATAAGGCTTATGAACGACTTAATTAAGGATTTAGGGGTCGGAAGAGGGTTAGGTTATTAATTACGTATAAGGTTGAATTATTCTTAATAATCAATGTATTCATAATGAATGAGTTATTAATTACAAAGTCTTTATTCATACTTTATTAAGGCTACGACCCTTAAGTGACCCTTATACTCTACGACGGAGTATAAGGGTCACTTAAATAAAAAAAAAAATTATGCGGGCACTACGAGAAAAAAAGTTCTAATATTACGAGAAAAAAGTTGTAATATTACGAGAATAAAGATGTATTTTTATGAGAGTACAGGCTGCTGTGCCTGAATGAGTGACCAGTGCATTGTGTGTTATGGAGAATTTGGAGCATTTTGTTCAGATAAACTTTCAACTGGGGTTTACGCACAATGAAATACTGTGTCTTTTAGACCACCATCACCACACTATCATGAGTATAAGTACTTAGAAGGGACACTGCAAGTATTTGAGTTTGTTTAGTCGGAGGAACCAGACAGCAGCCTATATTCTCATAAAAATACAACTTTATTCCTTTTTTTTCGTAATATTATGACTTTTTTCTTGTAATATTACAACTTTATTCTCGTAGCGCCCACATTTTTTAAATTTATTTAACCCTTATTTGACCCTTATACTCTGTCATACTATTCTATTTGTATGGTCTATTGTAATGTATTTATTAAGTGTTACCAACATCTTTTTAAACAAATGTGCTATTCTGTCTGAGAATTCTAAATGCGTAAATAGAAGTCACAGTACATACCCAGATGAATAGAGTTTTTATTCATTTGGAAGTTTTAGTACTGCAGTGAAATCTTGAAATGCAATGTTTAATAGTACAATTTGAATAATACAACTTAAAATAGTACATTTGCTTCTGTAGTAGATTATGTATGTGAAGTAGCCTACAGACACCTCACAGTGAATGCCTCACACAACCCCTGGGACTTTGTGTCTGTATTACATTTTATTATCTCATTGTGTTGTTGTGTTGAGATGCATTATTTTCAGTTTTATTTGCTCTTTGTGAGTGACAAACTCCTCCTGGAGCAGATTGGGTGTAAATCATTCAAGGTTTAAAATTAAGTAGCACAATGGCTGTACTCCCTGCCCACATTAAGTAAGTTCCTATGCAACAGCCTGTCACACAAGGATACTTGTATTTTAATTAGTAGTTATAGCAACACATCTCCTGATAAGACACTGATCTGGTGAGGAATGCCACAATGGCTGCTCTGCCTAAGTAAATGGTGATTATAATAATAGTGATATTAATGCAGACTGAGTGTAATCCAGTGCTTTGTTCTTAATGGGGTGGATAATAGCCAAGTTTCCTTTGCTAAGAGGATTATTTTTGTTTCAGCAAATTAGACTATTAATCATCTTCTTTGGTGTACTGTGGAAGAGAGCTGAGTGAGTTTTTCCCTTAAGTCTGAATATGATCTGGGTCAGAAAACAGCGGGAGCTTAAAGTTTGGCACAAAAACTTGGTAAGACAAGTAAAAGATGGTGTGTGTTAAAGAAGTCACAACCTCACTGTCCCAATACACAGAACTCCAATAATGTTGTGGAAAATGTAACTTATTGTCCCCTTAGAATTATAAGGTTCAATAAGCATTTGGGAAGTTCTGAGATATAAATTCTGACCACTTGTAGAACACAATATAATCTGGAAATTGGGTTTTGCTCATATAAACTTACAAATATTGCTAAAACATGATCTAAATATACAGAAGGTATTCAGAAACAAGAATATATAACTACATCTTAACAAGAACATCAGATAGAACCTTAAAGAGGATGATCTAGTGCCTCAGTTGTGTATTCAGTTAAAAGTGCTGTACTGTTACTTCACAACAATAGAATGTTATTAAATAAGATTAAACCTACATTACCGGTAGATTGCCTGCTCTACACAAAGTACACGGAAAACAATGTACTATTATCTAGTTACATGATATTTCTTAATCGTTCAAAACTTTGGATCCAAATTTCCAACAAACTCTTTTAAAAATATGAAAAAATTGATACACTCGTTTTATAGGTAAAAAAAGAAACATAAAATTCTTGCACATTTCTACAGTGGAATTGCCTGTTTTTCTCGAATCCAGGTCATTTCAGGGTGAACTGAAATCATCAACAACAACAAATCCTCCGAGTGCAACATGGATTTTCTGTCATAACCATTGTCAAAATACACACTGAACAGGAGAGCATCTAAGGTATGAGCGCTCAGATACATCGCTATAGGTTTGATTGGAAAATGTATCTCTGTTAAGCACTTTATAATGTCACTTATGTCATTTTATTTTAGTTTAGATACTGAAAATAATTATTTCCTCCACCAAACAAAACTAGTGCCTTGTTTTTGCAGATTCCATAGTGTGATAAGAGTTTTGTGGCATTTGCCCATAAACCAGAAAATTGTTTGAATCCAGCAGTTCTAGCAATAACCCTGTATTATTGTGGGATTAGTCCACACATATGCGCACATATTTCATACTTTTATATAGATTTGAATGCATCTTATTCTTGTCTACAGCTTGATGAAATACGACAGATTATCAGGGGTGACATTTAACATGTGTTACATAAAAAGGGAAAACAGTTGAAACCATGAAACTGTACTTTTGTACTTGTCAAAATCAAACCACTTCATAGTCTCATTCCTCTGTGGCTCTCAGGAAAAATATGTACCTTGCCAAAACAACTTTCCTTTGATTCATTGCACTGCCCCTCTTAAACATATATAGAACCAAATCTATAGTATATATACTGGAAGAAATAGAGTCTCCAAAGATATTCTTGTGTTGCTAAAATAAGGAATACGGACAATAACAAAATCCATGTTGCTAGGTGTACAGACATACAACATGCAAACAAAAAGAACTGTTTTGGATAAGCATTTCCAACACAACTGATGTTTCTATTACTAATAATAAAAGTCATTACTGTTGATAACTAATGAAACGACTACAGCCCCACTGAGCAAAATTCAAGATAACACTGTCTGCAAGGTAACCCAAAAGAACAATTTCTAACTTTATGGTCAAAAGCAAAACACAGCCCTTTATATAAAGTAAATTGACAATTGCAATAGTACCTAAAGATGGTGAAAGATGTGAAAATAAGGTTTAATAAGAGTTTTCATCAAACATAAGTAAATAAGCAAATTCTCTTAAAATGTTTGTATTTAATGAAGTGATCATGTGAATCCCAACGCAGTAATCACAACCGCTCTCTTTGGGACGCCCTCCTTTACATGCTACGACCTTCTCTCCACCTTGTACTCATAATAATGTATTCATGTAGGTAGATTAGTACAATAGGAAAAAAGTGACTTGAACAGGAATGACCAGACAGACGGTTTCCTTAACATCTGCTAAGTGGATTTTTGACTTGGTTTGACTTGGTAGCTGGTGGCAGCATTAATCCGACATGAATTATTTAAGGTGAATGCCAGAGGCGTGCTGCTGGAAAGACAGATACTCTGGCTGCTAACATGATCGTACACTTCTCCCAGACACACCAGCCACCAGCCAACTCATGCATTCACAAGCAGTGGGCAAAAGTCAGGGCATTCCTAAGCATTTAAAGATTATCCTCTGTCACATATTGGCTTCTATTGGGGCTTTCTGACTCTGTAAGATTTATTGACTATAGACCAACTTGTTCTTTTTCATTCAACGCTAAACAGGGAAGGAATTGCGAAAACTGGTGTTCCTGCAATCCCCATCATTTTCAATTTGAACAGAACAGCACAGGTAGGCAGTTACGGCGTCGGAGGCAGATGTAAAAGGCTGTAATAAGGCTGTAGATGGGTTTAGAGCCATTTGATTTTCCATTATTTAAGTCAAAAGATATTACTCTTCTATATTTGAAGCTGCCTGTGTAACATCTGGTGGAGGGTTCTTCCTCATCTCTATTTGGATGCCATGGTTCGCTCTGTGTAACTGTTCTGGTGTGTGTGTGTGTGGGGGGGGGGGGGGGGGGTTCTGCTTGTCTCTATGGGGATGTCATAGTTTGCCTGAAATGTTAATATCTTGAAAAAACATGTGTTCTTACCATGCTTTGCTTCTTTGGACCTGTAACTTGGTTTACTGGCATCACCTGCTTGTCTTTGTGGCAATAGATAAGTTGAGTACCCGTTTATACTTGCCAGGATTCAGGTTTTTCTGTGTTTTCTGTGCTGTCTCCCCCCTCCCTCATTTTTCTGTGGCTGGAGTTGGGCAGAGACTCTGGCACCACCCACTACACACCTGCAGCCAATCAGCAATTAAGCCTATACATCTTGAGTACAAAGGGGCTGCTCATTTCTACACACGCTGCCAGATCGTCAGTGTATCCTCTGTGGTGTAGTTCTGTTTGGCCCAGTCTGCTTTTTGGTTCTGCTCGTAGTACTTAGTTTGCTTTTCTTGTTTGTTTTTTTTTGTTTTTTTTATCAGATTCAACCAGCAACCAGCTCTTGCATTTTCTGTTCAACTTTTACTCTGCATCTTTGATTCCCCAGTCGTTATGACAATACTACACTTTAATTAGCCTTAATCAAGCATGGACAAAGGTTTAATACATATTTACAAATAGTTTATTAAGGAGGATTCAGGTTACTGTGCCTTAAATATAGTTAATAGTTTATCTAGGATCCAGAATACACACTTCAATACTTTAGGAAGATGTGCGTTTGGTCACCTGAGAATCTCCCCATTTTCAAATGGGCATAACTGACAGGTGAATTAGCAAATCAGGTACAGGCACGGTCCATCTGTGTCACAAAAAAAATAAAGGGAAAATATCACAATGGGCTGAAAAAGATTGTGGATTTCTGTAGAATCAATCAGCGAAGCACTAAACTCTGTAACTCTGAGGTGAGAGAAATTTGATTTTATTTGTAAATCAGGTGATTAATGAGCTCCTTCGTTTCACATGTGTCACTAAAATAAATGAATCTAATAGTATGATCATGTTTGGGGCGTGGGGACCAGACTGATGTCAGTCTGTATCAAAAATACAGAGAGGGATCATTCTGGATTTGACAGGGAAATTATTATTAAGTTATTGATAAGTTTAACAGCATTCCAGGCAAAGCAGCATCTCCATGGAGACAAGCCACTGGCGGACCTTCCACCAGAAAAGTTACTTATTGCGCCTTTAAGTGTATTATTTAGTAACATAGCACAGCCAACCAATACACACTACAGTATTTGTGAGCATGAAGAGCAGAGATCAGGCCAGGCCAGATGTGCTCCTCTTATGATGTGTGTGGCTGCTGGGTGGATGACACATAATCTGTCCTTCTGTCAATTTTGCACTTCGTGTTCAAAAGCCCACAGACTAATAACAAAATATTATTGAAGTTATGCTAACTGCAGGGCCTGTTCAGAGGTGGAAAAATACCTGAGAACCACAGAATTAGTTTCCCTATGCCTGAAGGAGAGGCACTTTAGTGGTGTATTTTGTTGTTGTCAGTTCTTTGTGGACATAAAAAGTGACTTACATTGACTTTGACAATGTCACTATTCTTTTTCACTGTCAATCCTGCCCCAGGTCTGACCGGCAATATAAACAGATAACTCTTGATTTAAGTGGAGGCGTCGAGGGCAATAGAAGATTCTATATTATATTATGACAGACTGTATTAAGTCATGGTCTATTTTCTTGTCATTTTTGAAATAAAACTAAGCAATGATTTATTACATCAGTTTATCCCATGGGAACTTTTTAACAATACAGAGACAATATGTTCTAGTAATTCATCATAGCTAGACAGATAAATGCTCTTAAATGTTTGAATAAAGATGTCTTTGTCTGTGCATAGTAAGTAAATCACTCTTCAATATTATATAGCTGGTATGTTGTCTTGTAGCCTACCATGTAATTATGCACTCAACACTAGTAGTAGTAGTAGT
The DNA here is from genome assembly GCF_009829125.3 of Periophthalmus magnuspinnatus. Lineage (NCBI taxonomy): Eukaryota > Metazoa > Chordata > Actinopteri > Gobiiformes > Gobiidae > Periophthalmus > Periophthalmus magnuspinnatus. Next base: position 31,367,127 of record NC_047130.1, read on the forward strand.
AGTAACTGTACTTTCTAAAACACATGTGGCATAATTTCTCCTTTTCCTAACTTGCAGTCTTTCTAAGCTGACATGTGACAGGGTTAAGAACAGTTTTGCTTATGAAGCCGCTGCATTTTAATAGATGTGATTTAGCCAGTTTGACAAGGCTTATTCATCACACAAATTAAACAGGAAGTACAGTCATGCTTTGAGAAGTTCATGACATTTTCTATATTGCAAAATCTGTGAAAACTAATTGAAGCATTGTAAAAAGTAATTAAAATGTTATTTATATATTTATTCCCTAGACGTCCTGTGTAACTATATAAAACATTATATAGAAAATATCATAGTTTCTACAGAAGATTGACAGTCAGAATATAGATAATAATGGGTTGACTTCCCTATAGGAGGCAGTAGGCAAGACCCAAGAGGACACGGGGTTATGAGAGAAGAGGATGCAGACTGTTTTGTCTGGTAAACACTTCTCAAAATAAAATCTATGCATTGTTCAATTTGTTTATTTCATTCTCGGAGAAAAACACTGGACTTCCTATATGTGCTCATCAAAGTGGGCATGCTCCACATACGTAACTTCTCACGACACACCAGAGGAGGCCTATCCTGTTATTGTTGGGAAGACAAAATGCTGACTTTAAAGAAAAACTACAGTAGTCAGTCCAAAGGTTTCTGTAATGAATCATGGCAATGTGGTCTCGACGCCCAAAATGTCAACTGTGAATGCAATAACAACTAATAGCTTCTAGCAGCTCAACTCAGATATGTGTCAGACTGGTGTGATACCACTTAGCTTGACTTGTTTACGCTCACCATCTCCTTTTAACAAGCCTCCCAGAATGTCTGCACAACCTAAATCAATCTCCAGACCTGGGGTACAAAATAAGTGCTGTAAGTGACTGAAGAAGAGTAGGTAGTATTTTTAAAGGAAACTATGAGCTACTTTGCACTCAAGTATCAACTAAACTTTAATAAAGGGCTGTCAGTGTAATCCCTCATTCATCCAGGAGCAGTTCATAGTCCAACGTAGTCATCCGAACTAATATTTTGACTTGATTCCAGATTCTTTAAAGGAACACTTGCACTTATATATCTCTATGGACAAAAGCAAGTTATTTCAGGATTTCTGAGTAATAAAAATATGCAACTGAATAAAGAGATATATTTTTATTTTTTAGTGCACACAGTAGTAGAACTTGTATTGTATTTATAGTTGTTGTATTGGAATTGAGGAATAGTAGTAATAATAGATTAGATCCATAGACTGAATAAAGAGGCGGACTATGGGAGTATGACATCACCCACAGTGTTCGGCTCCGGCCAAATTAGGCTCATCGAGGTTGGCAATTAAAGGGAAGAATTTGAAGACGAGTTCCATATTTGGAATTCCAGCCATGAGGATTATAACAACCAAAGAGCCAATCTGGAGCGAGGCTGTTGAAGGTATCGGCCCTTCCCACCTGCACCTGCACTGGTTTAGCGGGAAAGAAGGTGCCTGATTTGTCTGTTATTAATGGTTTTGGTAAAGTAACTACTTTTTTATATGCTGACTTTTACTTAGAGTATATTAGCACTACTTATATCGCTGTACACGATATAGCTGGTCTGTTTTACTACTTAATATGTACAGAACACATCTCTGATCCTATGTAGAAGCCTCATCCTGCACCCTGTGGAGTGACAATCCCCTTTCTTTACCTCTGCTCGGAAACTTCTCTCACAAGTGGAAATCCAAATGTTTGACATGCAAAGTGGTTGTCTCCTTTTTCATCCGGGCCTTGGGGATCACCTCACATCTAATTTCATCAGTCAATACCAAGACCAGAATATATGGGGAACACGAAATAGCACGGGAGAGGGTTAGGGTGTTCTACATGACCCTGCTCTGAATGTATTCCAGTCATTCATTCCACAGGGGTCCGAATAGAGTGGGGAACGCATTCTTGAGAACACTCCAGAGCTGTTATAAAATAGTGGTCAGTCTTTTGTAGGAAATGGAAATGTTGCGCTGACACAGTGTTGGCTTTTAATGAACACATTTATCATGAGGAGCAGGTCGCCATGGAGTTTCCAGATCTGTCCTTGCCACTAGCAGCAACAAGTGCCTTTTCAAGTCCACATGACAGGTTTGACTACTCATTTCACATAGTTAAAATACTTCAGTTTAAGAGTTTACTAAAGACATTGACAATTTCTTTCAAGCTTTATGGGCAGCAGATAGTAATAATTCCCTAACTGTTACCAAGCAACCACACCTGTAAACAAGGACCTTGTATAAATTATAAAATAAATAAAAAATAAATAAATTATAAATAGTTATGATTAGACTAATAAAAATAACAAAAAACAATTACTTTATTTTGGTAAATAAAGATTTAAACTGTCAGAAAAATGTGTTCCTGTGTTGAAGTAGACATTCATCCATTTTAGAATTCACCACTACTGTATTTTTATATATTTCATCTCAACGTTTTTTCCACAATCTGCCACTCAGATGTAAAGCGATAAATATTACCAAAGGTACTATCCCACTGAACCAAGAAACAATATGAAAAAAACAGTCATATGCACTTATAATATTCGCTGTCTGAAAGTTTTCTTATCCTTGCTTTGTTTTCTCTGTATACAACACAACTCAATACAGTATGATTGGATGTTTTCAGGTGTAGAATGGTGCAATTATTTATTTTCTCTTGAGATTCCACACATCAGTTTGCAAGAAATTTCCTATTGATTTTTCAAAGATTTTACTCCTTATACCCCAGATGCCCGTCCTTATGTATGCAATCCCCTGGTCTGGCACAAAAAAGTTATGACCACAAATGCTCTATGGTTACATACTGTGGCATTTTCTAAGCCAGAGTATGTAACTTTTTAAGCCTAGAGGAGGGCCTCCTCTATTTGGTGACTTGTTTCTTCTAGAAAGTTGCATATTGTGCCTTTATATATATAGTCAGGACAGTATGGACATATGTTATTAAGCTGTGTGCTGTAAGTAAACATTTCTTATTAATGGTACTTTCCATGCTGTGCATTTGTGGAGAGGAGAGAGTCTCTTTATTTTATGTGCTAAAGCAGCACAGAGCAGCAGGGATGTGATAGATTGAGTTGAACCAGGGACGTCAGGGCTGTTCTGGTACATGTACTGAGACTTAAAGAGACTGACGCCTATTCATCATTGTGACAGGGGCTGGCAGAGTTGAATCCGTCTACATATTTCCCGTGTATCTCCTCCTTCAACAACATTAATATCAGAGGAACCCAGGAGCACCACTTTTCCACATCTAATCGCTCTCACTTCCACCCCATTTCCATGACACCGAGCCTTTCACCACAAGGACTTCTCTCCGAGTTGTCGTCTTAATTTGCTTTTTTCATGGCAAAAGGGAAAGTTGGCCTTCTCTCTCCTCTATCACTTAAATCTCTTAAGCCTCAACGTTCGCGTGTTTCCATCCTTTGATCCGTGCTCTAAGGCCTTCTGCCCTTCCATTGGTACACCTAGCACACTAACCTCCATCAGTGCCAGCATAATGATTCTAATGACTTTGTAGTGTTTTACGAATGAACAACAGCCTCTTCTTAAGTTGACTCGAAAGTTTATTATCGTGGTATTGACCTCAAACCACAGGCAGAGATGAATGGCACTGGCAAATGAGACACAGAGTGTTGTGACATAATGAAATGTTACACCATAAAGTACTGTTTAAAGCTCTCTATATCATTGGCTTATACAAACAGGGTGCTGGGTTAGCATGCATTCTGCTTCAGATGCAGTGAGGTAGTGTGCCCAAATTCCACTAATTGAAACTGATGAATAAACACCCAAACATCTTTTTGAAATGTTGATGAGCAAGTTTGTGCTCTATCTGTATAGCTTCATCCAGATTTGAACCATTCGGTTTTCTGCCCAGTGGAGTGAAAGGGAAAACTTTTGAAAGGGAGAACTTTTGAACTATTCAGCCTGACAGTGGCCCATGAGGGTCATCTTATAACCAACCTGCTCTCATATTGTTATTGTTATTTGCGGTCATGCTCACCTTACCATATTATGACTTGTAGTGGCAGCTGAATAATCAGAATAGCTGCCATGTTCCCATTCATTTGCCCCAGGGCAAGTGTGACTGTGGAGGCAGAAAAGACGTTTTCCACCATCAAGGATATCTGAGGAATCAATGAATGAGGCATCTAATATGATCGATAGCCTTGAATAGATCAGATTACTCCTGTGTTGTATTTTGAGATGCATCATCACGTGCTGTCTTTTAAATGTGGGCTTGTTTTTAAATGAGGAAATATCATAAACATTTATATGTCATTCGCATCTGTTTATGTGTCATTTCATTGCCAACAGTGCTGCCAAGAAATCCTAGCATTTACTCATTGGTTCACAATATATTTTTAGTGGCTTCAAATTCAGTCATTGTTTACATCTTACATTTGGTCTAATATTTCAAATGGGACAGTCCTCTGAGCGTGCCAAGTTGTGGCATTTGAGATCTGAGCCTGGAGGACACTAGACAGGAAGGTGAGCCATAACAGTGTAATGTAATATATATACACTTGACGTCTGCTGTGCAGTTTCAATCTCACGATATGAAGTGTTAGCGGATGATGTCATGCTTTCAAAAGATCAAAATACCTTTATGCCAGGTCAGGTTGTATCTATGAAACTTTCAAAACAATTTACAAAAACATGTAAATTACGACTACGAGTTGTAAGAAATGTGGACCTAATGCAGACGGTGAGGTCATATCTGGAGAAGATTTGATTATGTTCTTGTCATTTATCTCTCTCTCTCTATTGGAGGATGTATTTTGGATGATAACTCTGAATATTCTTTCTAAAAATACACCTATGTCAAAACACACCATGCGATGTCTTTGTTTTTCCCCAACAAAAGCTCAAATCCAGTGCCAAATATGTGGAACTGCGTGATGTTGTGGAAAGCCAATAAGAAATTAGTATTTGGTCTCCAAAGTTATTTCATATAGCCTAGTTATCGATTCTACAGTGAATAAATGAATGTATTGGTGATTATTATTGATTAGCACAACTGTTGTAATATATTGTGTAACTGTTCATTCATTTTGTATACAGATGTACCGCTTTTGCCTTATCAAGAGTTCAGTTTTTCACCAATGGCAAACTCATTTTATTTCATTCTATTGTGACTTAATTTATCTGTCAGCACAACTATTAAAACACTCCTGTTCTTGGTTTCATGGCTGAAAGACAGAAAAGAAAAAAATAACATTGACAATACTCTTTAAGGGTGTAGTAAATGTGATTAAACGTCACGTTTAGTAAACTTGTCCTACTTGGAGTTTTGCTTTGTTTCAATTCACACGTTTAATACACAAACCCTGCAGATTTAGGCTGAGTTCTTCTCTCAAACAGAAAACACTCTGTTCCACCTTGTGATGTCAAGTGGCAATACAGGAAGTGCTAAACTGTGTTTTTAAACTCCATACACCTTCACTAGAATCATTTGAATAATTTCAACCCTTGATTCTCTACTGAGCAAAAGGTAAAAAGCAGATGTTAACTTGAAAACTACGGCTTCATGACATCACAAGGTGGAACAAAGCATTTTGAGCTTGGCAGAAACAAACAGACAATCAAGGATTATTCAAACATGTGCGAATGAAACAAAACTCCAGGCATGTTTTTGAGGTGGTAATAACATTATAACATAGCTTAAAGCTCACAAGAGTCAGGTTTGCTGAATATAGGACCTTTAAGTAAATGATTATAATTGTACTTCTTCATCCACCTATTAGCTGAGCAGTTGAAAAGCTTTGACCTAACAGTCCCTCTCATTTTGTCTGATGTTGTGCTTAGCGGTGTCTATTGATTTGCCAGGACAAAAATGTCTGCTTCAAAGTTTCTCTGATCATATTCCTTATAATTTTGTGATGCATTTAATTTCCATTTCTGATAAATCTGTTGCTCCGCTTCCAGAGCTGTGTTCGTTCTTTCCAAATGCCAACAACCGCAAAATTAGAGGAGGCTCTCTGGGGTTTCCCGCTTACTTTGCATTTGTGTGTTTTTGGGAAAAATTAAGAGCTGAACAGTAGCTGAGAACAAATCCCACCTGACCGTCTCATTGACCACCACAAAATCTCTGACCATAATGTAAGCAGTATTTTCCAACAATTACACCAGCTCCCAGTAGGACATTGATTAGCCTGTGTACTGTATATGAAGTAATAGTCTACTTAAATCTTAATAATGTTGATAAATCCAGCATATAAAATGTAGACAGCAGTCATCTATTACTTCATGTGTAAGTTCATATTTTCTTATAGTACATACCCAGTTGGATATTATGACACTGGAGTGCAAAAACAGTTGTGCAAAAGATTTTTTTTTTCATGGGATTTAGAGGAATGTCACACGTGAACAGTCCCACACTGTGACACACCACTGTAAAGTATTATTTCAACTGTTAACATGTTGTTTTCTTGTCCGTTTAATGGCACCCTCACAACAGTGTTGTGTGGTTTCCTCTGGTGTCATGGACAAGTATTTCCTAAACTTTCTGACAAATGACTCTTGGACCAAGCCATGCGTTTGAGCTACAAAGCACGCGTGACGCACAGCGGGTGCAACGGGAACAGTTCCTCCACAGGCCCTCTACCTCTATACGGTGTCTCCTTTATAATGATACCACCCCAGGGTGCTGCTCTGTGATGTCACTATGCTGCACCCATGTACTTGAAAGTTATCTCACGCAACGCATCTGTTTGAATTTTTATGGGCTGAAAATAATACTCCTACGACTTTTTAAGCGCCCCTGATCTGCTTGTGTATGAGGAGAGGGGCACGTTGGAGCTGCGTGGCCCCCTCGTGGTGCTGAAGACTCACTGAATCAGGGACAAATTCAGTTTAACAGCCTCGTGCGCTCCGCTGCTACTGGCCATTTCGACTTGCGCCACGACAGGAGAGGGATCCCAGAGAGATGCTCTTCTTGAATGGAAAATATTTTGACTTTTAAATCTAGTTATCCATTTACTTACACCACCATGAAACACCGTGTTTTTTGTACTTTTGTAATTATTTGATTCCGTTATCATTTTGAAGACTTTTGAACACTGACTGACATTTTTCACAAATGTCCACAGTGTCCCTCAAACCTCTGAAAAGCATGGATGGCTAAGATGTTCTCAAGGAAAGTTTTTAAAACACATTTTAGTCTGTCGATGCTGCAGGTGACTTCTGACACATCTGTATGAGTTTTCATCCGTGGCGCGCACTGCAGAGGACATAACCGGAGCGATGGAAAGTGTTTTCAACGACAGTGACTTGTGGCAGCTAAATGACACATGGCGAATCTCTTCACTGTCTAACGGTACCGGTTCCTTAAATCAAACCAACCCCCTGAAAAGAAACGAGGAGGTGGCCAAAGTGGAGGTGACTGTGCTTGCGCTGGTTCTGTTCCTTGCGCTCGCTGGGAACCTGTGCGTCCTGCTGGCTATCCACAGTGCCAAACACAGCCAGTCACGGATGTACTACTTCATGAAGCACTTGAGCATCGCAGACCTAGTGGTGGCCGTGTTCCAGGTCCTGCCGCAGCTCATTTGGGATATCACGTTCCGCTTCTATGGGCCAGATCTTCTCTGCCGACTGGTCAAGTACCTGCAGGTGGTCGGGATGTTCGCCTCCACATACATGCTCGTGCTTATGTCCATTGACCGCTGCCTGGCCATCTGTCAGCCGCTGCGCTCTTTGAACCGCGGCAAGGACCGCATCTATGTCATCTGCTCATGGGTCATGAGTCTGGTCTTCAGCGTACCCCAAATGTTTATCTTCTCCCTCCGGGAGGTGGGCTCCGGGGTCTATGACTGTTGGGGGGACTTTGTGAAGCCATGGGGCGCCAAAGCGTATATCACATGGATCAGTCTGACCATCTACATCATCCCCGTGGCCATCCTAAGTCTGTGTTATGGCCTCATCAGCTTCAAAATATGGCAAAATTTTAAGCTGAAAACAAGGCGCGAACAGTGTATCAGTCTGACACCCAAGACTTCCAAGGGCAACACACTGGCGCGCGTGAGCAGTGTCCGACTCATCTCCAAAGCCAAGATCACCACTGTGAAGATGACGTTCGTCATAGTGTTGGCGTACATCGTGTGTTGGACCCCCTTCTTCTCCGTCCAAATGTGGTCTGCGTGGGACCCTGCTGCGCCCAGAGAAGGTATATATATATTTTTATACCGTTGCCCTAAACAAACAGTTTAATGAAAACTCCTCCAGTAATTCAGATGATATCAATTCTAGAGTTAAGGCTATAACTTTAACTTGCATATATGCTCCTCACACTCTTCTCTGTGTCGGTGGTGCGTATTAGCCACAGGAAGCTTTTACGCACAAGGTCCACGCGGCTATAGAGGAATCAGATGAATGTACTGAATAAGATCTTTTTTGTTTTGCTGTGTTTTGTTTTACGTGTCATTACACCTGTTTCAACTCCAATGATAACCTCAAAAAACATTAAAGAGGAAAAAAATTCTCACTGTTTCCAGTGCTCATTTACACACGTGTTCCAGTGAAGGATATATTTAAAGTATTGAACCAAACAGAGCCTATAGTGTCAAAACACTCAGTTTTGTGAGGGATGTTGTTTCAGCAGGACTACCTGCCGCGCGTGCACACTTGACGGCTTATCATTCATCAAATTATTGCACCAGCGCGCGCCAAGCAAGCAGCTCATTTGTGACTTCAGGGCACGTCGCACACCTCGTTGACATTTAACCACAATGAGCCACCACCTAGGGGTTATTGCAGTGTGTACTCGCTCCATCAATCAGACCACGCCCACTGGCATAATCTGATGTGACGTCACGAGTGTTGTTTGCTTACATGCTCTCAAAGTTGGATTTGTAACAATGCTTAAATTACCTCTATACTGAAGTTGAAATATATATATGTACAGCTGTGTAGCCTATGTGCTTACTGACCTGTCAAAACATATGTCAGCATAAACAGAAGTTGAAACATATATATGTACTTTCAGGAACAGCTATAGGGGCTTTCCTTACTATTTGTATTCCTTTGGTTCTGATGCAGACTGTCACTGGTGTGGAGGTAGGTCCTTTGCTGTGTTTCTTATAGTGAGAGTGGTGACGGGAGGAGGTTTTCACCACGTGAGTCAAATGTTTGTGTACTAATGACACGCTGTGCATCACCTGTGTCTGGGAGAGAGTGTCCATTAGATTTACTCAGACGAGAGGAGCCAAGCAGCAGACGAGAGAGACGATGATTGCAACTATAAAGTATAATGGCACATACAGTCCTGCACTGTGTGGTATGTAACCAAACAAGACTGGTGTCACAAAGGCTAATAAGCTGTTGCCTGTTGATGTGGAAGAGTTTCCATGTGGCTTCACATGTAGTGGGATATTAGCCCACCCAATGCAGGCAATTATCTCCATGTACAAGCCGAGAACAAATATTTAGTCAGGAGGCCTCAAATACAGATTAGGCTTTTTACGGACAAGCTATAAATCATTTTAACTCAGTAACTTGAACCCAATATAATTTCCATATGCTGAATGGTTTTGGAATTGGATTCTGGCTTAACACCTATATGCCAAATTAATATGCAGTTCACTGCACAAAAAGCAGTTTGAGTTAGTATGTACTTTACAACATCTTTTATTGTTTTCTTTCTTGCAGTGCAAGCAAAGAGCAGACATATAGAAGAAGAATATAAAATCAATATTACTTATATATGTATGTATTGGACAGAAAGATCATGGGGAAAGATATTTGAATGCATGAAACACTGGCCTTTTGATGTTCTAATATCACTGCTATTATTGCCACAATTGTGTGGCTGCTCATTTGCACATTTTTAGCCTGGCAACCATGTAATTTTGAAAATGTCATCTGATTCTTGGTTTATCCTCTCTATAACATTGTCGAGCTGGTCAGACTGATTTTTCATTTTTTATGCAGAGGGAGAGGAGTCATCCACCTGAAGGTTGTCAAAAAACAAGAGTCGAGACTGCTGTGGCTCTGCTGACTCACACATTGCACCAGTCCAATAAAACCAAGAATTCTACTATTGTTTGGTCCCAAAATGCACATCCATACTACTTAAAGTAGTTGGGTGTGCATTTCAGTTCAATAACACTCTGTCCACAGAGATGGATGCAGAGTTCAATGCCTGAATAGCCTTTGGTGAACAGATTCATGAGCTGAACCCTGAAGATAATGACTTTGAAGTCTGATTGATAATGTGATGGTGAAAGACACTGAGAGAATTCATACTAGAGTTTTTATTAATATTGGTCTCTTGTCGTTTGATTGTGGTTCAGTTTCCCGCTTGACTGTGCTGATTGAAAAGTCTTGCAGTGGCACTAAGAACAAAGTGCACTCAAGCGTAGTTTCTAATAAGGGCTTTTGCATATTAAAAAAGGCATTGATTTATCAGTTCATAATTTCATTGGTCTTCTATCTTGGCAGTATTGTGGTTAGTTTTAAAAGTTCTATTTTTAGAGAAAAGAATGAATTTGTAAGTGACAGAGACTGCGATTTTTATCTTCAGCTACCGCCCTCTACTTCTCTACTTTGTCCTTGTCATTATAATAGATGTAGTCTTCTACACGTATACATATTCTTAGATGTAGTCTTCTACACGTATACATATTCTTATATATATACTTATATATATATATATATATATATATATATATATATATATATATATATATATATATATATATATATATATATATATATATATATATATATATATATATATATATATATATACATAAATCTCATCTCTCATCCTCACCCACGTTTTTTCCTGGGGTTTCTGCAAAGTATATATATATATATATATATATATATATATATATATATATATATATATATATATATATATATATATATATATATATATATATATATATATATATATATATATATATATATATATATATATATAGACACAAACTCTGACTTAAGACAAAAAATCTAGATGTAAAACCAGAAATAACCTTAATAGAAACTAGTAAAAACAATACAAATTTAAAAAAAAAAAAACATTTTGAATTCAAGTTATTTTCAGGGAAACAAATTTGGACAAAATGGCTTCAAAATCATGTCCATTACTTCATAAGTTTGATGCTTGAAAATAATGTAACTAGCCTGCCAAAGCCAATAAAATGAATAGAAACAAGTAACGCCACAACCACAGACACCACCAAACACTAACTAAACAATCTATCTTCATTTAACCACATGTTTAAATCCCAAACACCACAAGGCCAATATGACCGATACCTCCTATGTGTACGACTGTAACCTTCCCGACGTGCAATTTGCTCATCAGTTTCCGTCTGTCATTACACCAGAACAGCTTGAGCTCCCTCGAAACAGACTGGTTTGAAAGCAGGCCAAAAGCATGGGAGACACTATAGGACACAGCCCATTACAGGAAGTTAAAGATTCATTTACAAATGTCATCTGGCACATGGAGTTGGCTTGATTCAAATGTCACCAGGGATGCCAGTGCGGGTGTTCTGTCACTATTTATCACCATTAGATTGACACTGCCACAGTAATTATGAGCTTATAAATGGGAGAAATGCACACACAATCCACTGAGTGATATTTTATTACAGCTGAGCAAGTAGAAGACGTAATCCCGTGAAAATGCCTGAAAATGGATAAAGCTTTTAGTAGCTGTGCCAAATGAAAATGTGCCAAATTATTTGCGCTCAATTTAATTGTCAAAAAGAAAAGTGACACAGTGAACACATAAGCCTTTTGTAAAGCCTTCGCACTTATACAGGCGTGGGACTGGTAAAACTAAGTTATATTTCTTGTGGCTTGTGAGAATATCTGAAATGTATTAATATTCACAGAACTGTCCCTTGTGTCTGTTATTTCCTTAAAAAATGCAATGCAATTGTTATGAAAAGACTTCAGTGTTCAAAATAGTGCTTCTACAAAATTGTATTCAAAATGACCAATACCTGCTGTTTTTAAATTGCAACTTTGTTCAAAATTCCCCAATTGTGGTGCCCGTTTATCTAATCTCCAAATGTGTTTCCTTTTCAGCTTTTCATTCTTAAAATGAAATACATACCCGAATAGGCTGCGTTGATGTGACATCACAGCATACTAGGATTCCTATAGTTTAATGTAAAATTGAGTCCAGAGTGTTTCTCTGCTTTATGGTTAATATTTATGTGTATATGTTACTCATGAAATAAAAACTGGCACATCTTAGAGTGATTTTTTTTTACAGTAGCTGTAAAGTGGTGATAAAGACATGATTAATTTGGAAAGGAACCAGTGGAACCAATTCCTAGCAAATAATGACAGGGCTCAGAATTTGTGGCTTATGAGTTTGGATACTTTTTTCAATAGCAGTAAATCTTCCATAGAGCTTGAACAAAATCTATAAACTACTTCTTGATGTCAATTTTTCTGAAAAATGCACTGAATTGAATATAAGTCTTTACCTATTCCTGTCTCTAACTGTGCTGTCCTCTCTGCCCTCCTAGCGATGCCTTTCATTATATCCATGCTGCTGGCCAGTCTGAACAGCTGCTGTAACCCCTGGATCTACATGTGCTTCGCGGGGCACTTGTTCCAGGACCTGAGGCAGAGTTTCCCCTGCTGCTCTCAGCGCTACTTCAAGTCCTCCCAGTACCACTGTGACCGCGACTTCAGCTCCAGCCATAAGAGCAACTCCTCCACCTTTGTCATCAAGAGCACCAGCAGCCAGCGCAGCATCACACAGACATCCACCACATAGACTGACACCCTCCCCCACAGACACTCATTTGTAAATAACCCATAATGCCTCTGGACACTGGGACCAGGAAGTGGAGTACTTGACATCCACTTAACATATGTTTGAATAGACATTGTTGATAAAAGCGAAATAAAACTGTGTTCTGTGTAGGTGCGTTCACACTCAAAACCACATCAAATATGGGACTAGACCAGGACTAAACCAGGACTAAACTAGGACTAAACCAGGTATAAACCAGGACTAAACTCGGACTAAAACTAGATTAAACCAGGACTAGAACCAGATTAAACCAAGTCAGGACTAATGGTCTGAAACCAGGACCAAGCCAAGTGTGAACGCACCCTTTATGTCCAAATGCGACTGTGTTTGTGTTCTTGTATTTATTTCCATATTTAAATTTAAATGCAGAGGAGAGTATATTCCATATTTAGTTAATTCAGGAGACCAGACAAAAAATACTAAAATAATTTCTTCAGCAGAGTAAATATCAGCCCCGCCTCTGAGTTGCAAGGTTCACATTTCCGTAATTAAAACAGACGTTGGTGAATGAAATGAGGTAATGGGTTTTGATTGCTGCTGGTAAGTTAATTTGATAGTAGCCTGTGGTTTCCTGCATACGTGTCAGTCCTGTGAATTATTTCAGCAAAAGAGGAACAAAAGGTAAATAAATAAAGGCTTTAAATGGTTGAAAGTCCAGACACCGTGACCTAGATTTTACCAGGAAACTCCACGAAGGAATCATGCCATTGGGCAGCATGCAGACTGGCTCAAATAGTTTCAACCCATTTTCAAGCACATTACTTTGGTCTCTTAAATTCCTGTAATTCATGCTGTTACTTGACCTAAATGTGAAACTCATGGTAAAAAATAAAATAAAAACCGTAAAAGGATATTGTTTGTTTTACTTTAATTTGCTAAGGGGAAGAGATAAGAGTCTGTGGGTTGTTTGTGTACCTCTTTCCTCTACCACCATTAAGTTCCTGTGGGGTTTGGCTGTGCATTCCTCTTAAAAAAAAAAAAAAAAAAAAATCCCTCATCCAGACTTCCTGTTGGGCGTCCCCGGAGTGCAATCAAGGCTGAAGTAGGAGAGTGTAGGACCAGAGCACCAAGCTGTTCACAGCATCTGCAGCTTTTATCATTTAAACTAACGCTGACCAGTCACGTCCACAAGTTTTGAAAAGGTCATTTTAGGTGAATTTGAGTTTTTTGCATTACATAAACAATTCCCATTTTGTATGTAAATGAGAAACAGCATAACAGTTATTACCCGGTTGACAAAGGAATGAGTTATTACTTTCATCTATAGTTGGCGATTCCATTCCATTATAAAACAAACATTATGTATATTTGAAAAGAGAGAGGGTAACATTGTGATTAACAAAAAAAGTACAAAGAAATACAATGCTAGCCAACTACTTTGTGCACAATTTTAAAAAGGCTTTTTCAAAAAATTTGCATTAAGAAGAATATAGTCTTTTTTAATTATTTATAACAATTTTTATTCAAAATAGTTCTTCTCCAAATGTTCCAAAATGTCACTTACTGACACTTGCTGTTTTTCCATTTGTAACTTTACTTTGTTCAAATTCTCCTCCAACTGCGACCCCTTTCAAACCCAATCTCCGGCTGTGTCAAGTTTTTTCAACCTTCAGCTTTTCATTCTCCTAATAGAAAGAGTCAGTCCTTTATTCTTGCCACTGGCGAGAGATAGAGAAATGGACAAGATCTATCTCCTGTCTGGTGTCCAAAGTGAACACAGTAGGCAAAGTTGTACACTCAATCACTCCATTCTTAACAAATGACATTAGAGCCAGTAGATATGAGGGCATGTTTTATTCATGTCTACCTGCGTGTCAGATATTGCATAAATCATTTCATTACATACATATTCAATGCGTGTTCTTCAGGAGTTCAGAGCACCCTTACTTTCTTCTGCATTTGCAGCTGAACCATAAATATAAATATGAAGAATGTGTGTGTCCATAAACTATCTGAAGAGCAATTTGAAGGTAATGCCTCTCAAGACTGGGACATGATATAGAGAGTCAGCCAATATTAAAGTAACTCAATACAATTTAACCACACACTCAATAAATCAGCTTTAATGCACCACTCTGTTGGAAAAATGCTTTGGACAGTTGTAAAAGCTTTATTATTTAACTGTAGACTGAAGACTGGAGCTTCAAATGAAAAAAAAAAAAATGTCGCCTGTTCGATGAAGGAAACAACAGCAGCCTCTAGTGGGTTGGTGGCTATGCGTAGTCCATTTATTCACTATTTATTTACACAAACATAGACAGTCTAGGCACCACTTGCCAGTTCCAAGCACAGATAAGTGTGTTCGTTGGTTAGAGCATCTGACATAAAACTATCAAGTCTGTATGGGCTAATGATTACAGCAAGATAGGGCAGACGGACAACATTGCTGTTTAGCCATAGCAACAATCCATTCATCGGCCAACAGATGGTATTTTGTGCTCTCAAAACTTTTCAGTCAACCCTGGCATACTGGCAGCACAAAACGTGTTCTACATGCTCCCCTGAATTACACATGACAATTTATGATGACAAGTTATAAAAAGGGGAGAGTTTATCCCTGACTAAAAGTAATACTTTTGGGGTTCAAATAGTATATACCTTTGCTTTAAAACATATCAACAAATGAGCATTCACGCTAGATAGGCAATCCTTTGCAATATTTTCTACCAGTATGAAGCAAACATGTGTCAGGACACACATAAAGCTGATAAAGCGAAGCAATTTCCTATCTTCTTTCAGCTGAAAATATAAAATAATGATTCCAACATTCATTCTAGTTTAGAAAGGCCAAATGTCACAGGTGTCCACAGGGATGTCCATATCATTTAGTGGGAAATATAGCCATAAAAGTCTGCTTGAGCCAGAGGCAGGGAGGTGTGTGGGCCTCTTGTCCCTTAGCGGCCCAGATCAGTCAGTGTACCACGCCCAGGCTGCAGCTGTCACTGAACTTCTGGAGACCGACAAGAAGGTGGGGGTATATACCAGGGTGTGAGGGGTAGGAAAAACGCCAATAACTTCTTCTACCGCTGTATGTAAAAATATATATCACGCTAAACCTCTTTTCTCAAAGCCACACGCACACTGCTGAAGATTTTCCCCAGTGCCTCGAAGAATGGGTCGCAGAATGTTTGGATGCAGAGTGAGTAGATGCGGCTAATACACTGGGACTCTATCAGGCAGCTCTTAATGCACGGAACCACGGCCCAGATGTGGCAGAAGGAGATACACGCGAACAGGAAGCCCCATAGAAGTGCTACAGGGATCCCAAAGATGGCCGACAGGATGCGGTAACACCAGTATTTGGACACAGTGAAGGTGGTGTAGCTGAGTTTCCAGACCCCATCCAAGCTGTGGGTTCCATCAGGCTCGGCGATAACATCCTCGAACTCCACCTGAGAGGAATTTTAAACAGCCAGGGTTATTATTATGCATCCTTTCAGGTGTGCTGTCGCTTTGTGTTGCCTGCACTAGACATGTGTACGCTACCGCTGCTGCTAATAGGTGCAAGGCAATGTGAAGTGAAAATTGTTGGCTCAGGTCTGGAGGGACTGAGACCAAATGTATGCACCGAACGTATCATCAGTGAGCTAAAGAATGCACTGTGTAGCGTTTCTGGTGGAGGGTCTGTCATCTCCTTGTCTCCATAGTGATATTATTGCTTTGGCTGGAATATTTCACATATCTATCTTCATAGAGACAAGAAGATTACACCACCAGGCCAAGCTACTGGTCAGATCTGTGGAGACTATGAACACTTGTTTTTGCAATAAAAACACCTGTCACTGACTAAATACAAGATTGATAAGTTTACCATTTCTACGGAGACATGGAGGTGGCAGGCCATCTTCCAGAAAAGTTAGGGAGTTCATCTTTAAAAGGTTACATTTTAGCATCTGACTTTCCCTCGTGACAATGCATTATACATTTCTACTTAAAGCAATGCAGTCCATTCACCTCCAACTGCTGAGGGATTTTTAATTAACTCCATGATGCACCACTCACAAAACTTATTTTTTCACACACCACTAGACTGCATCAGTATGGGAAGCGACCACCAGGTGTTGATTTTTCCTGTATTCATTTCTGTATAGGGCTGATCCTTGGAATGAATGAGTGGGCATGCTCTGCTTATTTGCTTGCGCGAGTCATCCTGCGACTTTACCATTTCTCTTCTATTAAACTGGAATATCATTAACACATTTAGTAAAAGATCTGTGGCTGACTCATAGCTGTTTTTAATTGATCCACAGAGCATTGAATGAAGGTCCCATGGTCGCACATGGTCGCAGAAATGGTCTCATTGATTGGAGTATGTGTTAATTCATGCAAAACATTTCAGCTTCAATATTCAATAGATTTGTGACCCCGTTGCATAAGACACCACAGTCACTATCTTACAGTACATTTCTTTTCTCTTAATTGAAAAGTCGAAAACTCATTTACATGCAGTTTTGCCCTTGGAGTATTTCAACATGGCAACAAGCATTATAAATTGTTGCCAATCCTAAATTAACTTTATAGTGAGTGGTGTTGGTTTCAACCAGTTCTAGCAGTGGGAATACAACCCAATGCTCTGCACACAAATAGCCTCCTAGTCTATTTTGGGCACATTGCTTATGTCTACTGCCCCATTTTAGTGTCTAGTTTTGGGACATGCATGCACACAGGTATCCAAGTCAATTCTTATTCAAAACACAAACCTTAACTACGTCTTCATTGATTTGCTTTGGATCTCTGTTTATCAAGTCAATCTCCTTGGTGTGGCTGTCCTTCATTATCTTCTCCTCATTGGCATTGTATTGGTACTGGTCCGCCATGGTGGGGTTACGGTGGTTCCAGGAGTGCTCGGTGGTCCTGGGGTAGTAGTAGTAATCTGAATGGGACAACCTAACCTCTTCTCTTCACTGTGGTCCTCTGCACAAGCTCAGTGACGCTCCCAGTGACATGCCAGAGGACAGCTGCAGCAGGACGGCTTGGGCAGGACTGGGGAAGGCCCAATGGCCAACTATACACATACACACACACTGCACACATTATGAGCTAACACACACTTCACAAATGTGCACACAGGCAGAGACACACAAGCAGAGCAGAGTAGGCATGCCTTAAAGAAGAACCAGCCTTGTGTCACATTTCACATGGAGCTGTCTGGGCTGGGTTTGCACACTCACAAGAACTTCCACCTCACAAAAACACACACCACACTACGGCTAACTTTCCAACTGTCTGCAAATGAAATTATAACTTTGAATGGATTTGAAATAATAAGCGCAGCATATTAAACAGCTTTCACATGGGCTTTTTTCTGTCACCTAATGTGCATGGTTTGGAAAGTTAGCTTTTGGATGCGCTCCCACATAATTGTATTTTTTCAGATATGGGACTGGTGTACCATTTTATGACTGTTAGCCTCAAAAACATATGAATAAAGAGGTCATTGAGACTTCATAATAAACACATGGTTTATTAAGAATGATTCAATGTTAGTAACTACTTAATCAAGGGGATACTTCATTAGGAGTTAGCGTAGGGTATTGATGAATAAACCAATACTTCATTCTTTATAAACTACTATCTGTTGTATGGACCACGTCAGAATAGTATAGTATAATGTGTCCTGGTGCTGCATTTTTGGAGTACTTTGCAATGAATTCCAGTGCACTATGTGAGAAAACAACACCATTATTTACAGCCATAACTTCGATCTTTGGTGTTTACGACTACACAATCTTTACTACTATTATTTTTAAGTTTGATATTTATGTCAAAGTTTAGTTTCCTGAACCCTGCAAAACTCTCCAGTCGCCCTGCTGTTTGTAGAACCATTGTGGTTGCTCTGAAGCTGTGAGGCTATTAGAAGCAAGGCGCGATGTTGCCATTCAACCTCACACGGAAAACATTTACTTAGCCAATGCCATTTATAAACACTATGCAAATGAAATCTCCTAATAGAGCTCAAGTTACCGGAAAGCAAAATGTTGGGTCTGTATTTTTTGTTTTTTAACTTTAGATGATGGCCAAGTGCAGATTAAATGCAGGGTTATTTCAGGGCACGTGTCAAAAGTCGCCCACCCTCCCCTCTTGTTTGTGCAGTATTGACTAAAACCTTTTCTTAAAGATCTAGCACTTTCTCCAATCTATAGAATGTGTTTACAGGGTGATTAAAATACAATACTTCAATCTGCACATATTTTTTATACTGTCTGGTTCTTTTCCTTAAAGTTTGTGTTTCTAAAAGAGTTCTCAATAATAGAGACAGCATGAGTAGTGACCAATAGTTACATACCTACTCTGGACCAGTAATAGTTGGAGTATTGTCAGTTCTAGCATGCGCTTTCTACGAATACACATGTTTGCTTTTTCCATGTGACTTGTTATTGACATTTATATTGTCAAAGCTGGAAATGCCCATAAGACTGGCTGCTCAATAATCAACCATTATCTTTTATTATTGCTTTTTTTTCAACCAGCCCCCTGGCATAAAATTCAATAGCTTCCTAAAATAAAGTGTGATTCAGTGTTCCCCAGGCTGTGCAGTTGTTGCTATCAGTCAGTCCTTTCTATATCAGCTGGTGGATAAACAAACTCATGCACTGCTGCGGAGCAACGGGGCGTAGGCGGTGACAGGACAGTCCCATAAGAAAAGCAGGGCACGTGCTTAACACTGCTCTATGGCTCTTTTTTATCTCAATCATAGGAGCAGTATAGTGCAAGCGTGACTTCAGGTCCCTAGTGATAGTTGTAGGGGGAACTGTGGGCTATGGGTGGGAGTTATAAAGGGGAAAGAGGGGGTGGGGTGCAGGAATGGGATCAGAGTGCAATGTGATCAGGAGCCAACCCAATTAGAGTTTACAGTATTCTCAGTGTGGTGTGGTAGGTCTGATTAGGCATGAAGACACAGCGACAGAAATAGAGCAACAGAGAGGCATCAGGGGCATACCTCCGCTGCTTTGAGAGTACCAACGCGCTCACTGATCAGTACCTATTTAATGCACACACGCACAGCCTGATTTAGACATATAGGTACTATGTAACCTAAGAAACGGGTTTGACAGAGGATCTATCACGAGTATGCCTTAAATATGATCTAGAAATTATTCAGTGGGCCAACTAGTACCTACTAGTTACACATCACTGAACACTGAAAAAAGAGGAAGCCAATATGGTAGACATGGATAGGCTACACACAGGCCTAATTGGATGAGCAGGAGTACGATTAATGATTGATCTCATCTCAAGTCGATATAATCCCTCATCTGTTCAGGAGTGGTCCATGATAGAAAAGATAAGGCTGAAACAGGTTAATTCATTAATTAAAATGAATTGATTATTGAGATAATTACTGAGTAATTTAATAGGTTTAATTTAATGGTAATTGGCACCAAAACATGCTTCATGCTGAAAGAAGAGGTTTTAGGAGAGAGCAGAAATCAACTATTTTGTGCATATATGTGAGATTAGAATGTCTTTAAGAGGCTTCTTTTTAACTTCATTTCAAATCAAAGTGTGTAGAAATCTCATATTCACAGGCCTTTTATATTTAAATATAATTATAATTGCTAGATTAATTATTGTACTAAATTTTATTTGCAACC
Organism: Periophthalmus magnuspinnatus; assembly: GCF_009829125.3. Taxonomy (NCBI): domain Eukaryota; kingdom Metazoa; phylum Chordata; class Actinopteri; order Gobiiformes; family Gobiidae; genus Periophthalmus; species Periophthalmus magnuspinnatus. The sequence goes on from NC_047130.1 coordinate 31,387,540, forward strand.
CTATTTCAAAGTCATCTAGATAATTAAACAAAAAACACTTGACTAGATGACTACCTTTGAGTCCTTTTGTACAATAAGCCATATGCCCATCTAAAATCCCATCATTTTGATGTGCGATGCATTTTCAGTTTACATTGCACTGACAGCTGTCAATCACTAGTCAAGGCGTCAAACAGCCCCTCCCACCAGTGCTCTTCACTCTGGAGCCTTGCTCTCCTTTGCAGTGATGTCAGGGCAGGAGGGTGTCTTCATTATATGATCTCACAAAACCAATGAAAAGCCACAAACTACTGTCCTCTGTATGTCTGTATGTCACAAACAGAGGTGGAGGGACAACTCCTCTTTACCTCCCACAGTCTAGCTCCCACGGTGTGATATTGTGATGTATTGTGTTGTCCTGAGAGGACAATAGGAGGCAGAAGGAACAGAACCCAGTTTGGTCCTGACAAATAGGGCACTTCCTTCAGTAAGAAGCAGTGCATCTTATTTACTCCTAACTCAACCTTTACAGACATTACAGACACGGGCTGTTTCTGCAGAGGCCAAACATTTCCACAGCGTGTAAAAATGGGACATCATTCAAGGGAAACCTAAACATGTTGTGGGAAAGCTATAGGTCACAAAGATCAATCTCTTGTACATATATTAGATGTTCAAATTGAAATTATATGGTATTTTTATGAGTTTATTTTTTTCTGGTGGGGAGTCTACTTGCTTTGCTCCATGCTTTGCTTGGAAAGTTATTATATTAAACATATCTATTTAAATACATATGCTTTAATTAAAGACTGTCTGCCAGAAAAGTTACATAGTGCACCTTTAAATCACGAAATTCCAAACAAAATACTGAGAAATTATAGTCATTTCTCTTATAAGCATACTATGTACAATACCATTAGATTTGAGAGTCTGTTCCAGCTTTTGTTAAAACATAGCTGACCCATTAGAATCAAAACAATACATGGTATATTTCATTGAATTATTCCATGTCCCTCTATTTGGTACATGTTGTGCTGTGGCCAACAACATGTCCGATTTATTTTCTTAGAGTTACTACATAAATCTCAGAGAATCAATGTTTCCTTGGCGACAAGAGAAGAGAGTCCCTGTGGCAATGGAAGAGGACCTCAGACCACATCCGTGTCAGGAGGACACTGCAGAGCGTCTCAGTGAATTCAAGACCAGAAACACAACAGCAGTGAAATGAACAGATCACACAGAGTAATGACAGGGCAGTCAGACAGCACGCACACTGCTACAGTCACATCTGAATGCATAGGAGAGTGAAGCATCTTGGTAAGTCTTCAGACAAGCCACAGCACCAGGAGTAGATGGAGTGGGATCACTGAAATATTTGAAATATGAATGTTATTCCTTAAAAAATTTACTTCTGAAAAGCCGAAAGCTTATTCCATCATTATTCTTATTCCATTTATATACTTTATTAGGATAAATACAATTTTCTAACCTTAAGAAAAAGACAAACAATGTCAATGATACTTTTAAAAAGTGCATATACTTTCTGAGTATATGTCTATGAAAGCAGGAAGACCACTTTTGTGTTAGATGTTTGCATGTTCTCCCAGTGTCTGGGTGGGTGTCTGGTATTTCCCCCACAGGGTTCTGAAGTTGGACTTAAGTATTATAAACTCAAAGCTTATAAAGAAAAGAAAGAGAACACATTTTCATAGTTATACTTCTAAAATAAAAAATAAAAAATAGTCCTGCATGCCGTTTGTCTGTCTTTGACCAAATAGAAACAGAAACAGAAAGCTTGTTAAGTGTCGCCCTCTTCTGTCATCAATGGGAACTGGACAGAGCAACGACCAGCAGCATGTGTCTGTGGACTGGTCAACCCCAGAAACCTGTCCAGCCAAGACTGCACGCTTTTGCTAGAGCACCAGTCTGGCTAATCGTGATTTTTGCTTCATCAGAGAAAATACTGTTTACCCTCAGTCTTTCCTTTAAAAAGTCACACTTAGGACCCTAAGGACATAAATGTCCACCTATAAAAACAGCTGTAAAACCATCATAGATTCATATTTTTCATACTAACTAACTAAATCCAAAGATCTATTCATACTCTAATCAAAAATATATATTTTCTGAAAAAGTTTGAAAACTTGGACTTCACATGTAGTGTAAAAATGGCCTCTAAATTGAGATATTTTCCAAAAAACAGAAGTCAGGATGTAATGTCGTGCATTTCTATAATTGTTCTGGGAAACTTCAACTCTGCCTTTTACCCATTACTGGCATATGTTTGAAATTTGGCTGTTTTCCCATTGACTTCCTCTGGAGTCGAGCCTGTTGCGTGCAACAAAAAAATGTTGTGCACTTTAACTGCACATATCTTTTGATCCACAACAGATAGACAATGTTGTTTTCTTTACTGAAAACTAGAGACTTTCAGACAAGCTCTCCACAACTCTCTACATCAACATAAGCATTGTTGAAAGGTCTCACAATTACTAACTCTTGATACCTTTGAAATGGTAAAAGATATTCACTTACTGTTTACTGGCCCTGACTCTTGAGACTTCAGACTTTCATAAGAGGCTCGTTTAGCTCCAGGGGCTTTGTCACAAATGCAGGAAAAATGAGAAAAAAAAACATTACAATAAAACATTTTTCTTTTTTTTAAATAATTGTTAAAGTTACAATTTTTTGTCAGTTTCTACTTTTTTATTATTACATGTGAGTTACATGAAAGTCATGTTTTTTCCCCATTATACATAATGGAGCCTACACAAGGGAAAAGGTCAACTTAATTGAAAAATACAAAAATTTTCTCAAAAGTAAAACCAAACATACCTGAATATTTTATTATATTTGAATTGTTACAGAAAAATAAGCTAAGCTTTCTCAAGGCCCCATTACAAACAAAAGGAAGGATGCCTCAGAACTGATTTTAAACTAATGCTACAACAAAAACTAAAAATGACACAAACTTCAAATTTTAGACAAAGTTGAAGATTCCTAGGACACATATAAAAAGAATATATCTGGAAGATATCTTAATTTACACTACAGGTGAAATTCATGTTTTCAAACTGGCAATTAAGAGGTTAAAATCCTGATGTTTATATAAAGCAGAGATAGAGCTTTGGATTTAGAAGAAAAAGTATGAAAAAAGCTATGCTGATTTTAGCCTGTTTTTGTAAGTGGACATTTATGTTATGTTATCTTAAGGTGCAACCTGTAACGTTGTTTTATCTAAGTGTTTCAAAATAGTAGCAAGAAAAAAAAAGTTGCTGGTGTCTTCAGCAACTCAATTGAAATAGTTGACTTTTTTTTTTTTTTAATGGCAAATGGACAAAAATGTCCTCAGGGAAGCCTGAGTGTTAAAATGGGTTGTGCATTTTGCACGAAACATGGTCATGACAAATAATTGTGATAGAATAAGATGCTTTTACATTATTTGGTCCACATATGCACACACTTTCACGTTTATTTAGTTTTAAATATCTACTTCTTACAGCAATAAGACACAAAGAATTTGAATTGGGTTATTTCATTCTGTCACCAAAATCAAAGTCCAAACAACAGCCCATGGTCCTCACAGATACTGGTGCTTCCCAGTCTGTTTCGTAGCATCAGTAGTAGTATTTTGTCGGGCTGATATTATAAATCATTGTACACAGCAGCGCTTTCTCTCGTCAGTTTAGTACAAAAACAGCCAGCACTAAATATTTTTTTCCAAAAGAGGGCGGCAGAGATCCTCAGCTCGTGTGTGTCAGTAACACTTCTGTTCGTGTATATTTATTGTCAGTCAGAAGAAACAGAACCTCACAAATGCACTGCAAACAAAATCTTGAAGGAAATGTTAAATAACTATATACAACACATATACTTTCCACAAGTTTTCTAATTTGGACTGAAATTCTTCTGGTAAATGTATAATCCCGTAGACAAACCTGCAACCTGGATTCTGTTTCCTGTAAAAATCCCATCAGGACATTTGTTGATCCATTTTGTCACAGTTGAATGTGACCATGTTTGATCATGTTCCCTGACCTCACGCTCTGAGTCACTGCAGGGCTGTAGTTAAGTCATGATTTTTTGAGTCCAAGACACATAGGCCTGTTATTATTAATAAAGCGAGTTGACGTTGAAGTTATGAAGAGAGAGAACGAGAATGTAATAACAGTAACACTACACTGTCAGCATAAAAATGTTGATGGTGAAAATGACCATGCAAAGGTGCACCTCCATCTATTGACCCTCTGATATCTACTGCTTTATAGAAATATGTAGTGACTGAACTACATGAATGAATAATAAATAGTGCAGTTGTTTGATCCTTTATCCTCAACAGAGTGACCAGTTGTGGGTCCGTGCTTCAAAGCTGTCTTTGAACGCAAGCAAATCTCTCATATAATTGAATCCCACCCCACAGCAGCTGAATGTGGCTTGTGTTTTTGGTTTTTCTACATCTCTTTGTCAGAGCTGAATGCCTGTCCTCCCATCGCCTCTGACCTTTATCACAGACGGGCTGATTGCTTGTGTCTCTTTAGATTCTAAAGAAAATAATGTGATGAATTTTGAACATTTATTAATCAGATGACAGGAGAGTCTATTATTTTGTGTTATTTGTGTGGTCAAGGGGATACAATTGACCTATGATTAACTTAAATTACTTTGTGGGAGAAAGTCATATACACTACCTGGCAAAAAAGTTACCACCAAAAAAAAAAAAAAAAGGTCACACGCTCTAATATTTGGTTGTTCCGTCTTTAGCTTTGATTACGTCACACATTCACTGTGGCATTGTTTCGATTTCGCTTCTGCAATGTCACAAGATTTATTTCCATCCGGTGTTGCATTCATTTTTCACCTGTTGCATTGATGATGGTCGAGTCTGACAGCTGCACAAAACCTTCTCCAGCACATCCCAGAGATTCTCAATGGGGTTAAGGTCTGGACTCTGTGGTGGACAATCCATGTGTGAAAATGACGTCTCATGCTCCTGAACCACTCTGTCACAATTTGAGCCCAATGAATCCTGGCATTGTCATCTTGGAATCTGCCCGTGCCATCAGGGAAGAAAAAATCCACTGATGGAATAACCTGGTCATTCAGTATATTCAGGTGTCAGCTGACCTCATTCTTTGAGCACAGACTGTTGCTGAACCTAGACCTGACCAACAGCAGCAACCACAACATATTTGCTTAGTTAAATCCAGGTGGTGACTTTTTTTTTGGCCCGTCAGTGTATATCAACTTTTATTTCTTTATTATTAAACCCATCCTTAATGCAAAATATAGACGAGTTTGTTTTGTTATTTGACTGCCCAAAGATACTAAACGGTAAACTCTACTCTACTCCATTAACTGTTGTGAAATTAAAATTTGCCAAGAGTTTGATGGTGCAGCTGAAAGGAATGGGGCTGTGAACATGTTTGATCAGCACTTGTGTTATTTTTATTTCTGGTTATGTTTTTGAATGCTTTTGTTGGAGAGGACAGAAGGTTGTCAACAGATCCTCCACAGCTCTGCACCTCATTGATTTACTTTGCATTCTCTTTTCTGATGGAAGGAACACGACCTGCTTGTCTCCATGACAATGTAATTGCTTTTCCTGTCATGCTTCACAGTTTGTCATTAATTGTATAAATCTAGCATTTATTTCAATACTGGTGTTTTTGACTCAAAATCTGAAAATGCATTCTGTGAGTGGGTTTCCTCTCCTCAAATTTGGTTGGGTGGCATCACCTGCTCAGGCAAAGCAATAACTTCTCTATGAAGGCAAGCAGGTATTCTCCAACAGAAATGAAACAATGTCAAAATGTAAATACTGTTTCATCCTTTGGTTGTGCTACTAGCAACAAATCAGAAGCACTTGGTTGGTGTTAATTCGACTTGAAGACACTGCCCCCTGGTGCTTTGAGAAAGCTGTTCTGCTCAGCTGCCAATACTAATTCACTGCACTTTCACAGCATTGAGCTTCAAACTGTTGGTCCTGTCTCTTAATAAGAGCAATCTGCACCTAAAGCACATTGTCAGCCCCTGGAGACCAATGTCAAGGAGAAGGAGGACACAAACGATAATGAAGTACCAGTAACTAGTTAGTTGCAGGAAATGCCATTCACTACACCTAAATACTGTGGAGTGTGTTATAGAGTGAGAGCAGTGAAGTTATGTAAATACATTTCATTCTGAATGATCGCATGATTCGAGAGGGAATGCTTTTCACACTCTTTCATTCCAAAGGGAGTGTCATAGTTTGCCTGACTCCTACATACAGCCTGTGTAATGACTGTCTTAGCAAATCACTTCCTCAGTGATACATTTGGTCAGTTTACAGTGTTGTTACAGGCAGTAAAAGCATGGGGATTACATAAAAGTAGTAATAATAATAATAATAATAATAATAATAATAATAATAATAATAATAATAACTTTTAAAGAAATGTAAAAAATATATAAAATAAAAATAAATAAATAAACTAACTGATAACAACAACAACAACAACAACAACAATAATAATAATAATAATAATAATAATAATAATAATAATAATAATAATAATAATAATAATAATAATAATAATAATAATAATAATACATTATTCACATGAAATAGGCTGATACCTCAAAATACTATATTTACAAAGCCAGGCTGCTCTCTCCTTTTCAGAGCCTGAAAATAGCTTCAGCTCTGTGGCATCATGGGGAGAGCTCACCAGAGACATGATGATGAAATACAGAGGAACTACCTTCTGGTTCTACACAGAAGTAACCCAGTCTGAACCCAAGGCTGTATAGTGTAGTGTGTGTGTGTGTGTGTGTGTATATATATATATATATATATATATATATATATATATATATATATATATATATATATATATATATATATATATATATATATATATATATATATATATATATATATATATATATATATATATATATATATATATATATATATATATATATATATATATATATATATATATAGGTCAAGTCCTTCTTCACTTCTTCAGACTATAAAGTATGACACATTCACCATTTGACAGACTGTGTGTGTTACTATTGTGTAAGTGTGAGCCAAACCTCCCAGTGGGATTATTATTGCTTCTCTTGGAGAGTTCATTATCTGAGAGCCCCCAGTGATCGGGCCACGTCTCTCCTGCCCCCTATTTCTATTCAAGTATTCATAATGTCTCCCTGAAGAAGGTCTGACACAAAATACAATGTAGAAATCTCAAGGTTTCTATGCACAAATCTCGTAATAAGTTAGCTGCACATTAGAGGAATACACATTAGAAAACTATTGGCCTGAGGGGTCATAAAACTTACAAGGGACCTTGAAAAAGTCTTAACAGTTTTAACACAATTTTAACAATTTTCAGGAGACAGTGTTCATTTCCCAATAAAAAGAAGGCATTTATTGACTGTCACACACCCGATCACACTGGTGTAAAAATGCTTTTTAAACATGCTTAAAGATGGCCCTTGAAGTCAGCTCACCTAAGCAGCTCTCTTGTTGTACTGATTAATGTTGTGCATGTACCTCACCTGTCACCACAGGCTCCAGCCATCCTGAAGTAGTGAAATTTTATGTATTATAAAAGTCAAACCCACCATCTGACCAGCTAAGATCCACTGATGTCGTGATCACTCTAATTAAAAACCCACTCATGATTTTCTAATTATCTCTTATCCAAATCACCAGAGCGTGAGAGCAATGGTCATGGCTTGTGACTTCACTTCAAACTGCTCTGGGTGTAAATGATGAAAGTTGACGTTCCAGCGCTTTCAAAAAGAAAAAGAAAAAGAAAAAAAATCAAGTTTACTTCTGAGTCATCATTTCAGCAAGCTTCTCTTTCCAGGTCTAGGCAAGGCATGTATCTGAACTCTCCATGGCCCTTTGGTGCAACACTGGTTTTGAAGCTACACTGCTGCTTTTCAGTCAGTTCCATATGCAGTCAGTATTTATGAAGCAAGAAATTGCCATCGACTTGCAATAGTGATTGTTAAAGCATAACAAGAAGAGGCCCCTCCAGGCAGAACGGCAATGCTTCACTGGCTTTTGTGGAAATGCAGCTAGCTACATTTATTTTAATGCATGTGTCAGTATATTATTATTGATGTACAAAATTACTACATTGTATTTCTAAACATTTTTTATTGTGAAACACCAAAGAAGCTTCCAGATACCAAAAGACATATGCATCTTCCTGTCCAAATGTTTTAACTTCAAGACAGAATACTTTGTCTTTAATTGCTATGGCAACAGTGCTAATTTTCATCGCTCTGAAAAACTCTTCAAAGAAAGTCCACATAAAAAGCACTATGGCCTTGCTCCAAGCCATTTTCCATGTTGGGTGATTACAGCTGCCATGCATACCTGCTGTGGACAGTGTGGCTGTGGACAGTGTGGCTGTGGTGTGGACAGTGACGGTTGTGTGAGTGGTAATGATGAGACATTGAAAACACACTAGGAACGCTCAAGGTATAAAGGTTTCAAACATGCACATAGGACAGCCATTGTCCTCTGTGGTAATATTATTAGTGAAATATTTTTTCTCTTGAAGCTTACATGTTTAGCCTGTTGTTTTCTGTCTGCACCTAGTTCCAAGTCTTTGAGCTTTTTATGTTATAACATTGTTCCTGCATCAAAAACACACCTGAAGAGGTTTTAGTTGTCATCCATTCATGGTATAGTATTTTAGTGATTTCTCCCGTGCCCTATTCAAACCCTTCTAATGGTTAACTGTAAGATCCTGTGCAATGCTCCACCCACAAGCCGACATCATCCATGCTCCCACATGACAATTCTCCATAGATTCTCCATAGATACAAAAACATGATACAAAATAATAAACTTGATGCAATGTGCAGTAGTTTCATTAGTGGGATGCAGCTGATTGTGTTGTGATAGTGCTCTGAAGGGGGAGTGACTTAACACAGGGAGCAAGTGAAAGTGAAATGAATGTGAAAAGAAGAGGCGGGAGAGCTGAGCAAGTCCAGTGAGCGGGACCTGGTGAGGAGCAAATTTATCCAGTTTAGCAGTGTCAAAAAGCAAAAAAAAACATGAACTGAGCCAAGCAGGGAGTACCACAGAGATACACGGATGATCTGGCGCCGTTTGTCAGGTCCTGTGTTGTGGATATAGCTCCAGGTTTGCACGGGAGGAGCCAAGATCTTTGCCCCAGCTCTCAGACACAGAATGGATGGGAAAAAGACCAAAAAAAGGCAGGACAGACAGGGATCGTGACAAATACAGTTGTTTGTATTGCTCAAAAATCCCAATGAAAAACATGCATTTGTACTGTGAATGGGGTTGTCTCTCCACAGATCTGACCTGTAATATTTGGTGGCATCACTTGTTTCCAAAAAGATAAACACATTCAATGCCTTTCTATGAAACATACCAAGTAAAACAATAACATCTCCATAGAGACAACAGATCGTAGACCCTCCGTCCGAAAAATCATAGTGCATCTTTAAAATGACAGTAAACCTTTGTTTTGTATGTTTGGCCACTGAATTATCTTCTTTCAGCTTGAGACATGCTCCCTCTCAAAAACAAATTAGCTGAACTCTGGCCAGTGGTTGTGCTGCTTCCTGGAGGAAAAATCCAAATATGACATTTTGAAAGAGGCTGATGGGAAGACACATGAAGTACAAGTGCTCCCCGCAGCGTCAGAGTGTCTCTGAGCACCGGGTCAGACAAATTTAGAGCCTTTTCTGTTTGGACAAGAATAGTACAGTGATGCGAGCTCAGAGTGGTATCATGAGGTGACCTCTTAATAGATGAGCGCCATCTCATCTGCTTTTAGCATTAGACAAATATTGATTATTCATTTGACAGCAATATGATATGCAGCCATGAAGATGCATGATGATGATGATGATGATGATGATGCATCAAGTCTAAAAGGATTTGGGATAGAGACAGTTGTTCACCTTGATCTTGTCCAGTGTTTTTTTTACCTAAGGACATATAGTCTTATTTGGTCTCTGACTATATACTACCACCTTGTCAATGCTTTATCTCATCTGTGAAGATAAGAGAGCTTGGGTGGTTAATACTTGGATGGGAGACTGCTGAGAATACCAGGTGCCACAGTAGAGCAGCAGTGGCTCTAGTACATACTGTTGTTGTATCTTTAGACAAAACACTTCACTCACACTGCTGTGGTTGGGAAGCAAATGGTGCTGCTCGGAGAGCTGAGTGCACAGATTGGCAGCCTTGCTTCCGTCAGTCTACCCCAGGGCAGCTGTGTAGTAGCTTACCACCACCAGTATGGAGTGATGATTAATAATGAATATGGATGAATAATGCACAAAATTGTAAAGCAACTTTTTTTTTTTCTTTTTTTTTTAAAGCTGTGCTCGAGAGTTGTGTTCACACTTGTCCTGCTGTGGTTCTCCTGGAGTGATGTTGACTTGCTCCTTGGTCCAGGTTTAGCTATGGTCTATTGTGGTGTATGTGGGCTTTTAAACTTATTTATGAAAATTATTTCAGTTGCTATTTAATTTCAACAAAGCCATATTTATTTTTCATAAGAATTCACTTTTATTCAAGCGTTTTAATTTTTTTTAATTTGTGAACTAAAACCATTTTTCACCAAGACAGAAACACTTTATTCAAATTTGCCCCAAACTACCAAAGATCAGATCAGTAAAGGCCTACTGAAGGGAAAAACCAGCAGATCATTCCTCTCCCACTGTTGGTCTCAGATGATGCAGAGCAGAGGAGGGAGAGCGGGGTAGGGCATCATGAATAATTCAGCAGGCCCAGCCACAGAGAGCCCTGGTTCCCCTCCTCCACCCTCGCATCAGCCTCCTCCATCCCAGAGGAACCTAACCAGAGCTCCTAAAGCACTGCTAATGTAGAGGACTGTTCCACTCAGCAGGGACTCACCAAACTACAGCCTGACCTGCGGCTCAACTGGAGTAGACACAGTGCCCTGTGGTCTAGGCCAGTATGTTTTTGAAGAAAAGAACAATAGATTAATGGGGAAAATAAGAAGCGATGTAAAATATGGTAGAAAGTAACTTAAGTCATTTATTCAGAACATGGTTTAAGTTTAGTTTATTATAGATAATGTGTTATAATGTGTGAATGCAAATAATAATAATAATAACAATTCTCACACTATACAACACTGCACTGAATTCTAATTTTATAAACGGCCCCCTGTAGGATAGCATAGCGTAGGAGGACCTTAAAGAATGAAAACACTCTGGTGCCTTCTCTGTTGACCCTGAAGCACTAGGAGATCAATATTTGTAGTGAACATGTGTGATGGATGTTGAGGACTAAATAAAGCCTGTTGATAGATGGACTGCCTGACAGCTCACATGTAGTTTTAGTGAAGGAGCAGAAGTCAGCAGAGCGACACGTGTGACTGGACCTCAGTGCCTTTACACACAGAGGGCTGGGACTGGAAGACATGTCTGCAAACTGAATAGGACTGTTGAGTTGAGCCAATAACAGCTTTTGGAGAAATAGACTGAAACTAAGCAATATTTGTAATATGGGAAAATTGGAAGCCAGATTTTGCCAGATGTGGTTGACATTCCCCAACTTCTGCCAACAACCAAGTCATGCAAAAGTCCTGACCAATAGAGAGAAGGATGTTTGAAATGCAAGAGGGCACAACAGTAACAATGATGTGTTTGTCAGTGTTATAATGTTATAACAATACTAGATGCCTGTGACAGTATATCTATTCTTTTGCTCTAATGTCTAACTTTTTCATTTCCAACAAAACGAGAAATTGACAATTTGAGTGAAAATGAAACAGATCCAATAAAACTTTCAACACTTTTCCATTTGAAATCACCCAGAAAAATGAGAATGATATATAACTCACAATGGACCCAATTTAACACAGATATTTTCAAGATAAAGGGTTTTATCTTTCATGATTTTGTATCAATCACAATGTGCCACGTTATTGAGCTCTTCATTTTACAAACCTTTGATATATTCTTTTGTTTAAAGTGGCTGAAGCACGTCTCACTTTCTTTTGTAAAACCCTGGAAACAGGCTCCAGGTGAGTTACTGGCCCTGCGGAGGAGGACTATTGGCTCTACAAATGAGCCCAACCCCCTTTGTGCAAATAACTGTAGCATACTGGGAGGATTATCTTGAATTATGGCGACTTGCCGTGTTCAGCTTGGTGTCTTTACTAGCTCCTGCTTGGCTCCTGCTTGGTAGTCACACCTGAGTTATAATCCTAATAGACAATGCACCCGCACACTCCCAGTCTACACACATGCAATCTCTTTTTATTGGCTCTCCATGCAGTGCTGTCCCCCCATACATGGGTTTCGATCACATATGGGGCTTTCTCATAGACATCCAACAGCTGCAGTCGTCTTATTAGACCACATCTGAGATTAAAGGGGTGCTATTGATTCCAGGTTCAATGGAGCTTTCTGCAAGGCCCCCTCTCTCCGATCTTCCAGAGGTATTGCTTCTGGGACACGAATAAGGACTTACAGTATGCCACTTTCCCAATTGAAGCTTTAAGCTGTTCTGTTGACTGTAAGAATGTGTTTGGTTACACTGCAGCTCAGATGAACATTGCTAAGTCTTCACAGTGGGAGATGGCAGTTTACTGACAGTTTAAATGATGTTTTAAATGGTTTTCACATTTCTACAGAGAATCAAATATACGCAATTGTTTGTTCTTCAAAACACATCAGTCTAGTGTAACAATTTGTCAGTCAAGATTATGTAAAATGTGTTTTCTTCACGTACATGCACTGTCATGATTATGAAGCACTGGTAACTGTGGCCTAAATACATCGGCACACTTGTGGGTTCAATCACGTACCTGCTCACTTCTAACTGCCAATATGCCCTTTAGCAAGACTCTTAACCCACTTGCCATTGCCTCACTTGTGTGTGTGTGTGGAGGGCATGGTGGGAATGTTTTCCTGAGGCATAGGCCTTTGAGTGTGCACCCAAGTAGAAAATTGCTATAAAAATGGTGTAATTTACTTCATGTCACCTGCGATCTCAGCAGTCATAGCCACCAAATTATAGCGTTGTCAAATGGCTGTCAATGTCTGTTCAACTAGATTTCGCCCCAACATGTAAATGTAATATGTTATTGCTCATGGGGTTAGATCTGCTGTGGTAATCTTATCTTGGGTCACTTGGTTTCTATTGAATTTTGGCAGACTAGACAGAACCCATCCAACACCAAACACATGTGTTTGAAACTGTGCACTAGAACTTAACTTCTGATGGTAAAATAGTCATCATCATGCTTTACATCAAGGAACCACTCACTGAGGGTGGGATGGGTTAAGTGGCTTGCCCAATTCATTTGTGGCCCTATTCATTTGTGGGAGCTGGAATCACACTGCCAACCTGTGGGCCGGTGTTTCTAACTGCTCTACCAATGTTTATCTTGAGAGCGGGATTCAAACCACCAACTGGGGGACAAACACTCTAGCAACTGAGTTAATGTTGCCTATTACTCCTATTACTGTCTAATAGTTTAGAATTAAATGTTTTCTAACATGTGCTGGCAAATTTCACTACAGGGACCATTTGCTGTATTGGCCCTATTGGAAAAAAGTTCCAGGTTTTGCAAAATGTTCCTCAAGGACAAACCCACACAGAGGTGGGAATTAATCTTCACTGCTCATCAGCCATTATATCACTTCGACTTCCTCCAGCATAAACAGATATGAGCTTTAAATATCTTCAGTAATGCATGCACAGAGACAGTGTCACTGCTGCAAAGAGCTGTTTTAAAACATATAACTCATAACATTTTATGATCTTCACATCAGCCTCCTACAGCAATACTCTCCTCCCACTCTTCACATAAACAGTGACTCCTGGAGAGGTAAAGTCAGCACCACTAATATCGTACACATGAATAATAACACACTTTCACTTGATTGTAAAATGTATACGACTGACGTTTCCCCCTTTAAATGCACATGGAAAGGCATCTGTATCATCAAATGAGTTTCTCTACTTAACATTCATGTGCCAAAGCCACACAGGAGCAGTCACGAGCAGCGATTTCGACGTTTGCCATCATCCCGGGTCACGCTGCATCCTGACTCACTCTGAGAGTATGTATCTGGAGCTGTGTGGATGGGACAGAATGTTCTCTGACTAACACCAAATATACGGGCTCAAGAGCAGAGTACGGGCACCCACTCATGCTCCCTTTTACTGACAGTGGAAAGTGGGAGAGAAATCGCCTCTAAATGGGAGAGATGAACAGGGAGGCTTCAGAGGAAGACCACTGGAGTGAACTGGGGTTGGTAAAAAAAAATGACAGTGACCATCCAAAAATGATGTATCTGGATGAATGAACATGTGTATTCTCTGATACTGCCTTCAAATGTGATGTTTTTAAAGTCAGATAATAAAAAGAATTTGGATGAAAAGAATACACAGCTAAGATCTGCTGATAAAAAAGCCATTACACATTTATTCTTGCTATGAAAGCTGCACTTATAATTATTCGCAGTAGTTTAAGGCTATTTCCTGTTGGCTTTTAACAGTAAGGCTCGGCAATACACCAGAATTAGATTTGATGAAAACGTCTGAATGTGGCTTTACAAAGGGTTGTTTGTTACATGGGAGTAAATGAAAAGAGTGTCCCTTTTAGCGGCCTAACCTCTAAAATAAGATGTGAGCTGTATGTGTGTGTGTCAGCAGCATAAACCAAGGACTGAAGTACATTATCTATTGCCTCTGGGTCCTTGAAAAACACACTAATATCTCACTTTATGGAAGGTCCAGTACTCTTCAATACATTTTATAAGGTTAAGTTTGATACAATTTTACTATTACAGAAGCAAACAAGCAAAAACACAACACATGGAGTAGCACCTTTATCATATAACCATGGAACTTGAGTTTGTGTTGAGTTTGTGACTGATTTTGAAACCTGTCCTACCATAGATGCGTTCAAATACTGAAAGTCTGAAGAGTGTATAATACATTTCAGTAAGCCACTTCCTTAAAACTGCACTGTGTAACCGTTCATTGCTTTACCTGGAACGTTATGGTCTTATAAAAATGTTTCCACTGCTAAACATGAACCATTCTACTTTGAGTGGGCTCGCCTGTCCACAGATCTGTCCTGTTACTTTACCTGGGGGCATCACTGTTTCCAGAAAAATAGAAAAGTTTAATGCCATACTGTGGAATAACCACGCAGACAGGCAGGTGCCGGACGCTCAACCAGAACAGCTACATATGGCAAGTGCATATTCTTAAAAAAAAAGATAAACATGATAAAAGAATCCCTAGTTTTAAACAAACCAAGGACAGTTTTTGTGAGAATTTCTGATAATCCATAGTAACTTAAGGCTGATCAGTAAACTCCATCTTTCCTGTTTGCTGTATCTTGAATAACTGTGTGGTCCCCTCTGTGAATGTCACTGTAAAAATGGATTTTTCTCTGGGCTATAGGACTTAATCCCTAAAGAGACTGAAAGATTGAGAGGCTCTTAGACTGTTGTATTACACTACACATACACTCATTGATATTTCAAGTAGATTTAGACCACACACTTCTAATTCTGACTGACTGTGGCCACTACTCCTGATAACCGAACATTCAGAAACATGATGCAATGAACCATGATAAAGATAAAACCTATGGAAGAAAATACATCCTATTTAACCTTTACTGCTGACCTACTAATAGCATTTATAAGTAGGAACACTTCTGTAACCCGTCCAATTTGCAGTTTTTAGGTATTGGAAAGTCTGTTTGATATTGTAAATGATTTGGTTACACATTGCTGTAAACAGGGATCTATTCATTAAGCAGTCATGTCTCAGCCTACAGCATGATATTTGTGTACGTGCCACAAAAAAACTAGGCAAGGACATGTCCAGCAAGAAAAACTGGCCTGTGGAGGTGAAGCTGAGCACACATGGCAGGGGCTAAAATGGCCGCACGGCTCATTCAAATGCATGAAATAATTCTGTCACATCAGAGTTGATTCGTTGCTTTGAGCTGTTTGGTTTTCATTATAGAGACGAGTCAACAGAGGATTCTTTAGTTTCATTCATTCATTTTCAAATATAAACATTAGGGAAATAGCAATGCTAGTGTGAGGCACTAATCAAACAACAAACAATAATAATAATAATAAATACAAAAAAAAAACAAAAAAAAAAACAACAAATAAATGATTATGTGCGATGGTGTATTACAGAATCTACAGAAACTTTAAAGCAGCTGAACTAAAATGACATGGAGGGATGCTCTCTGTATTGTTCCAACAATCTTTAACTTTTTGACATTTGGGCATCATTGTGAAAACAGACAAACACAAAAAACAGACCTTTTTTTTTTATTTTATTTTTTTT
Source organism: Periophthalmus magnuspinnatus (assembly GCF_009829125.3). Taxonomy (NCBI): domain Eukaryota; kingdom Metazoa; phylum Chordata; class Actinopteri; order Gobiiformes; family Gobiidae; genus Periophthalmus; species Periophthalmus magnuspinnatus. Next base: position 31,403,867 of record NC_047130.1, read on the forward strand.
TTTTTTTAACATAGGCCTAATCTTTTTATTATTCATGTCACATCACTTATAAACCTGAGCACCTGTGCAGCGGAGGGATATGTGATGCGACCGCTTACTGTAAAACAATCATGTGACTAAAATTCAAATTAGGCGACTCCACTGTTGTTTTCCGGACTTCATTATGACCTGTCCGTCTAAAATAACGATTACAGCACTTGTTACGTACTTTGAGCAGAAAGTAGCCTCTTAAGTGCCGTATATGTGATGGATGGGGGTCAGTGGGCGCGTATGGGGCTGTAGTAAAGCTCTGCACGGTGGGAGGACTCGTCACGTGACCGCGGGCAGCATGTGCGTTTGAGAGCGGAGCCAAAAAGACTCTCAGTTGTGCACGAGACACGGACGCTACGGGCGGAGGAACATCTCTGCGTTTTGTCCTCACCCTCCACTCGTCTTTATTCACATTTCTTCCAAAGCTGGCTCAGCTTCTCCCGCCTACTACACCCACACCGCCGGGACTGCCCCACCACTGCTGCACTCCACCTTTGTCCTGGTAGTTTTTCTCCCAAATCAAGCGCGGCTCCTGCTAGAGACGTCTTCAGTTCCTAGAAAGGTAAGGGATTTCAACTTTTACGCGCATTTTTCAGACATTTCAATGCGTTGGTTGTTTGATAACGCGTTTTCACCATAATCTTTTAATGGGTAAATGTTGTTTGGATGTTAATAAAGAAGAGTGTGCCTGAAAAAATGAAAAATGCACGTACTGCACCAAAATAGTATCGGCCACTGTGGACAGATTTCATTTAATTATTTAATTTTCGAAGTATGTGGAATTATAAGTGCACATTGCAGTTATGCGTTTAATTCCAATAGCGGAAACTACTCCATTGTTCCTTAATGCATTTTAATTAGTTTCATTAGCCCTGATGATATTTTCTTCAGTCTGTTATTGAAATGGGGCTAATTGCTTAAAAGCCTGCCAAAGTATCAGGCTCTCTTCTGTCTGTTCTCTGTCTGTGCTGTGTGGTAGTGATGATGAAATGAAAGGAAACGCCAGTCAAAAATCTGAAGTCTGAATGCAAAATGACACGAGACTTTTGACTGTATTGTTTTAAGAGGGAATGCTTGGATAGGCTGTTATCTTTTTGTCTTGGAAAACAATGTTTTGGAGAACAATTTAGGCTGTTAACAGTGCATATTTCTTTCACCAAATTTAAATTCTGCCCATTTACAATGTTTGACAACTTTACCGTGATTATGTTGTGATTTCTAAATTGTAAATTAGTGAGTGAATGCTTACAGTTTGGCCATAATCACAGCCTCTGCACACTGGTATCCAGTATTTACTCTCCTTAAAAAAACTATAAAAACACATATCTTGGATATGTTGAGCTATGCAAGGAATTGATATCAGCACCATGGACAGCGACTCCAGCCTGTGCTTATCTGAACAGTAGGGGGTCGACCACACATGTACACTTCTTCATACAGACTGCATTTAACACCCTAGACATTTATTCAATTGCAAGTGTTTTATTGCAAAGGGGTTTCAAACGGTTGCCTTTCCACAGATCTGTCCTGTAACTTGGGCTAGTGGTGCCACATGATTGTTACCAGAATCAGAAAAGTCACATACTGCACCTTTAAAACTCTTATATTACACATTGAGTCTTGCGAGCTATAAGGCCTGCTGTAATGCTGCTACTTACTCAAAAACAGAACTGGAGCTGTGTTTTGTTTCATTCACACATGTTTGAGTAACACTTTATTATTAGTCTGGATAAGTCTCCAAAGCTCAAAATGCTCTGTTCCACTTTGTGATGTCATGAAGTGGTAGCTTTCAAGTTAACTACATTTTACCTGTTTAGTAGAGATTGGAAATTCCAGGGCTGACATTATTCAAATGATTCTGGTGAAGGTGTATGGAGTTTAAAAACACAGTGGAGCACTTCCTGTATTACCACATGACATCACAAGGTGGGACAGAGTGTTTTCAATTTTGGAGAAGAACACAGCCTACATATGCAGGGTTCCTGTGTTAAACATGTGTGAATGAAATAAAACTGTGTTTTTGATGAGGAAACAACATTATAACAGATCAGAAAATAGTGTAATCGGTGCCCTTTAAGCTTATATAATACCTACCAGTGTTTCACCAAATGTGCAACAGTGGACTCTGTTGCACAAAGATTTGCTGTGGTTGGAACACATTAGCTGGAATCATCATGAATTAGTGATGCTAATTTCATTACATCATATGTGTCCATACCAGTTTATACTGAGCCAGTGGTTGCAATTTCTTAGTCATGTTTTCAATTAACTCTGCCAGTCCAGTCATTAGCAACGGAGCATCAGGCCTCCTCCCACATGGTTTCCAACATGTCTTTTTTGTAAAAAAACAACAACAAAAAAACAAAAACAAATGAAAAACTATTAATACATGTTTTTCTCAAGAAAATTGATTTTACAGCTTTGAAAAAGTTATTTTGAGGCATGTGTTACTTACTGTTGGCAATCACTATGGTACACAATAGTTCTTAATTAGTTCTCTCTGGACGGTGAGAAAAAAGTGGCATAATGCTGCACTGAGTTGGGCTCAAAGATTGTCCCTGAGCCCACTGCTGGCAGACATGTGTAAATTATTCAATGTATTGTATTTTACTGCAGCGCTGATTATATCTTCATTGTAAGGAGCTGTAGCCACTCTGCTTCTCCTTCACACAGCCTTGCTAACATATCCCACATGTTAACATAGAGAATTTCTAATGGTGCTTTGAATAAAATATACAGTTTGCACAGTACACCCTGAAGGCTGCCTTTGTGGATGCTTTTATTTCACCACATTTCTGTACATTACTATGTTCTTCTTTATGTTTTTCCTTGTGTATTAAGATGTCATCTTATCTATGAGCCCCAAATAAAAGCCAAATGTGCACAGCCCCTGCCATAGAGCTTCATGTAAATATGTTAATGTTTTATGGGTCATGTTCATATTAAACTGGAAAAATTGATACTTTGCAGCTGATCTTATCAACTTTCCCTGCGAGTGTGATGCTACTCAAAGCACTGCTCTGTCTGAAGCTCTGTTAAGACTTTAATATGAGCTTTGTTTGTAACAAAATGTGATTATAAATAATTGCCTTAGCTGAAACTACTACAGGTGAAATGTGATTATAAATAATTGCCTTAGCTGAAACTACTACAGGTGAAATGTGATTATAAATAATTGCCTTAGCTGAAACTACTACAGGTGAAATGTGATTATAAATAATTGCCTTAGCTGAAACTACTACAGGTGAGCTGATTTGTACTGTTAAACAAGTCTCTCACACATAAAATTACAGCCACGAGCTAACTAGCTTTAGCCAACAGTTGTTGAATATCAAACAGCTGTACAGTACCATGAAAGTTTATATTAATCACAGACTCCTGAAAATTTGTTTGGCTGTATTTGCTAATGTGTGCATTGTGTCACCATGGTAACGTCTAATCATTCTGCCATACACATACACACAGAACACCCCCAGGGTAATGTCACTGCAAAGTATCAATTGTGCAGAAGTACAGTAAGAAATCTACAAGCTGCACAGCTCAGATATTATATCCAGGGAACAACATTTACCTGACATAGTAGTGAATACAGTGGACTTCTGTTATTAACAAGTCCAAAGAAAATGTCCATGTATGATTTTCTTATTCATTTTCTTTTTTCTCAAGTAATCTTTTTTTTCATGATATGTGTTGTATCGTAATGTATTTATTAAATCCAGTCACAGAAAGTGACTGTAATTTTAAGCAGGTTCGTTCCATGGGTTTCAGAGTGATGAAACATCACTACTGTAGCCATAGCAATGAAGAATTCAAAGGAAAATATGACATTTTCTGACTGGTGAAAAACACTCATAATGGTACCTTTTAAGAGAAGCTGAAACCCACAAATACTTGCATTAATTCAGACAGTAGAGCCAGAATGGCACCACAAAGCAAAACAAATGGTATTTATTCATCCAGATCACAAAATTTACCTTTGAACTTTGATGTAACACACAGCTATGCATGTAAATAGATTTGGAACAAATGTGCATCAAATATTAAATTTCCCTGAGGTCTTTATCTTGTCAGTTTATTATTTTAATCAAATAACAGATTTTTTTTACTTGATAATTTCCCTTTATTAACCTCCAGAGGTGATTGTGTATATGTGCAGTCTTTGTGCGGTGGAATGGGTCACAATTGTTCAATTGTTTCTTTCTTCAAACGTATGAGAAAAAATACAAAAAGCCCATGCAGAGCTGTAAACCATCTCTTTTGAGTAGAGTTCATGTTTTATGTTTGCAGATGAAAGGTCATAATTAACTCGTGTTTATGATTCAGCCCCAGCTCTTTTGTCTATGCTAACAGTGAATAAAACATAATGAGCAGAATACAATTGACCATCTCACAATGGAAAATACATGGATCACTGCTGTTCTAACTGACAATAATCAATCACTTGTACAGAGTCAGACCTGAGCACAGAGAAGGCCCACTGTGGCTTCACTCGTCTAAACTGTACAACTATATTTGTTTGAATTGTGCCACATTTAACTACATTCAAAGTAAAACACAATTGTTTTCACATTTGACATGCAGTTTTAGAGACATCACAAAAATATTTTAAAAAATGTTTAAATTGTTCAACAGATGTGGTATAACTGCACCGTTTGAGCTGTTATATCCCCATAACAAGTGTCAAGTGTGTCTCTGACAAAGCTCCTCTGCTTTACATAATAGAGATTTATAATTAATCAAACATTCTCACCATATTCCTCTGCATTTAAAGGAGCCCAAAGACGTCATACTGTTTGTAATGGTCCCGAGTGCCTGAAGAGGTAGGTAGGACACCTGGGAAAAAACACATTCATATTATTTAATAAGAATACCATTGCTGTAGCCACAAGAAAGACAACACATGAATTTATTCCTGCTCTTGCACAATGTTTCTGTCACTGTTTTGGCGGTAAATCTGGTGTGTGGTTGTATAGCTGCTCCTTGGCAAAAGAGCCGTGGAGCAGTGCAATAAAAGCCCTCCAGTAACACAAGGCTGTTTTCTGCTTCATAATGAACACTGTCAAGCGCACCCTCACTCAGAGCTTACCCACAACATCACTTATTTGCTTTGCCTTCTGAATCTGTATTGCTTTTGCCAATTCTTTTTCCTGCTGTAGTCATTATCCTTCAGGTATCAGCTCACTTGCCTCCACTAAACCCACTAAACCCAGTATCAAAAATCCTCCTGTTTCATTACTGTTTTATTTGATAAGGCAAAGCTTCAGACTGCACACTATGATCTTCACATATTTTTTGTCAAATCGTGTCTTTTGTAGAATAAAAGGACTGATTTAATAGTGCTTTAATTAGCCTTTGGGAATAAAAAGTGCTTATGAGTTTGTGCTGGATGTTATGTAAGTGGTTTGTGACCAGTGGTATTCAAGTCTGTAAACAAGGTATATACGTCACAGTGGACATGCAGTTAATCTAGTATTTTTGTTTATTTAGTCTTGAAATTCACATTCACAATTTTTCAGATTATGATCCCTCTCTAACTTAATAGCTTCATAAAAAGTATATTAACCTGCAGTGTACAGCCCTTACTTGAACCCTGTTAGTTTGAATTTGTTCTTCGTGGTTTTTTGCAATATGCATTTGCCATCCAACAATAAAAAAATACACAAAGAATATCTCTAATATTTCTAAACATCAAGCAGCCCAGTTTGAACCCCAGGCTGTTATTGGAAAAGAGACCTCCCAAAGCGACACGTCTGAGAGAATAGAAATGACAAGTGCCTATGAAATAATAATATCAGTATTTGTCTACCCCTTTTGGAGTGTTAGTTGGAGATGTGCGTCATGATCAGTGTCTGTGAGGTCTGTGAGGTCTGTGAGGTCTGTGAGGTCCGTGATGTGACCATTTGAGGTGTGGAGGTGTTTCTTGTATGAGCTGACGGGCTTCTGTAAATCATATTCTAACTTTAGCACAGCATGCTCACTCCGCAGATCCAGGTCAGTGTTTTAAAACTGTCAAAAAACTACTGTTTGACTGTGAATGCACTACAGCAGTGTAAAACACACTGTCAACATGAACAATATCCCTTAAGATTTATCAACTAGATTTATCAAATTCATTGTACTGAGGCCATGCATCAGCTATTTTGCCGTTCATGTGCGTGGTTGCTCTATGAGACGTTATAACTTAGGAACAAAACAGAGCAATGTTATTTTATTATAAAGCACTAGGTCATGCATTTTGTCATTCAAGATTTAGTTTTGTCATTCGAAAAAGAGTCCACGTCTTGGGACATCAGACACTCCGTGGGAAGCAAAGAAAATCACTGCTTGAGTCATGCTAAACTAAATGCTGGATTACATCACAAACGTTTTATTAATTCTGTGTTCATTAGGAAATGTATTGCACAAGGGATATACAAATGCTGCAGTTCCTCACACAGTAACCAGATATTTGCAAAAACACAAAGACATCACAGCCTTACCCCATAAGCATATATATCTGATCTACCGGAAGGTCCAGTGCACTTTGTTGTCATCATTGGCAGTGGAATTTACCAACATGCACCACCATCTTCATGCAATGATTTGTGCTTGTAACATGAGAACAGGAAAAGCCAGGATTATACAGCAATAATGTACTGTTTGTAAAATACCGTTTACAAGAGTTAAATACCTAGATTCTACCGAAGACAGGTTTGTAGCTCTGTGTTTTGAAATGCAGCATGGCAGTAATGAGTTTTTACAAGCATTTCATCATTTTTGGCACATCTGGTGCCATAGTCTCGGGTAAACATTGATGTATCACGAGGAAAACACAGTTGATTTATTTGGTAATCGATCGGCGTTTGGGGCTAAAAGCTGCTCGCTGTTCATTGATTTATCTGGAGCTCTCTCTCAACGCTTTTGCAGCTTTCCTCTGGGAGGTTATGCAAAAAGAAGACGGTGGTAGAAGCAGAGGTTAATGTCAGGCTTGTGACGTGTGAAAGGTCAGGAGTTTGGTGATAAGACACAGAGGGTTGTTTACCGTGTTGAGCCCATCACAGGAGAAGACCTTGGCCCTTTCATCTGTGTTATTAATGGCCGTAATGACAGGACGTCCCAAAGACAGAAGCCCATTGTCCTTGATCCTCAAACCAATGGTATTGTATGAGATAATGCATGTGGGCCAGTTTGAAATATCAGCTGTGGAATTTATGAGAACACAAAGGTCAAGGGGACACACCATGGACGATTGTCTATTAGTGTATGATAAAATAAAAAAAATAAAAAAAGAGATTTTGTGAGTCTCCTTGACCTCTGGATTGCTGTGTGAGAACAATGCATATTTTGTCTCTTTCTGCTAGCTCAATTTAATGTGTTACCTTTTGTGTCCTGTCCCCAAAGAGCTCTTTGAAAACACAATATGGCCGCTTTTCCCAATTCAATTTTATGGTTTTCCACCAACAGACGGTTTAGTCTGAAGGTACGTAGTGCACACCATAAGTATGTAGAGACAATGGTGGTGTTTCATTTAAGACATATTTGACTCATAGATCAGAAATGGGTTATGAGCAGAAATGCTCTCAGACTTTCCATTAGCTGGATCCAAAGTGTGTGACACACTCTGTATATTTTATGCACGATGCATCTGTGGTGCAAGCCCCGCCAAAGTATCACAGTAATGAATGTTGCAGAGTGAAGAGAGGCCTGAAGTATGCTCTAAAGTGTGCTCTCCTTTGGTTTTGTCTGTAATAACATGACAGTTCAGTGATGCAGCGATGGGACACTAACGCACAGAGACCCCAGAGCCTCCAGGAGACACTGAGTCACTCATGACGAGCTGCAGACACCCGGGTAACAAGAAGACTTCACTGAGCATTCTCCGCTACACACAGGATATGTGCAGTTAGAAAATATGCTGCATTTGGCTGATATGAAATACTCATTTTTATAGAGTGATTGTGTAAAGCAGTGGACAACAAAATGCAGAGTTCATCCATTACCCCCAACTGTCACTGGTATTTTCACAACAACATAAGATTGTATTAATCAGGTTTTTGCTTGGTAAACAACAGTTGATGGAGTTCACCAGTGGTCTCTGGGGGGTCTCAGGCAGATGTACATAAACCACTGTACAGATAGAGTCTTTTGTGGCCCTTAGAGCAGGCTGTGGTGAAATGTCAGTGAGATAAGCAGTATTTGCCTGCATTCCCTGGAGACGCAGACAAGGCAAACACAATTACAGTAATGAGGAGTGTGGGCTGTCTGCGCTGTCCCATCACCACAGGTACATCCCACTCTGATTGTATGTGACACTTAAATCAGCTGAATATTGTACTCAATTCTCCCACTGTTTCTGGCAAAGCCGAGTCTGTGCCGAGGTGGATGTGGTTAGAGACTTACTTGGGGCAAAGTTGTTATTTGACAGAGATTTGACTAGAAAACGTGTGGAGCTAATGGGAAGGACATTTTCAGTTATGATTCATAGTTTGTTGGACTAAAGACAAAACTGAGTCACTTTAGTTTAGCTTACTACACTGTACATTTAGTTTAGTTTGGACACTGTAGGGCTGTAATCATTTAGTTGTTTAGTCAGTTAATTGGTCGATGGTGTCTTAGTTGAATTTTATTTTATTGGATTTATATGAGAGAACAGTAGAGTTAAATGAGCAGCAAAGTTAATGAGTGAGTTTGCTGAAGATTTGGTATATTTTGGAATTTATATGTAATGTTGTCTTACATGTGTCTTAACTTAAATACATTGTTTCCTAGTACTTTTTTCTGCATAAACAGTTGTTTTTGCATGAACTCTCGTGTAGTCTTGTGAGTGCAGCCTGGGTCACATACATAGAAATAAGTAATAGTTTTGAGAGCTTTTGCCACGTCCCCTTTTTAGCCGATAAATCAATCAGCAGAACATGTCTTTAATCCACCAATAATTTCTTTATATCAAATACAGCCCTACTATCCCGTACGTTTAAGTTTTCAGTTTTGATTGTGCAAGCTGTGTGTCCAGTGTTTTGACCAGTGTGGGATTGACTTCAGTTTGGAGAGGTGTCAGAGCTTGTGCCCTGGAGCAGGGGCCAGCAGTCTGTTTCCACAGAGAAATGTCACAGTCAAGTCCAAAACCAATGGCACAAAAAGCATCGCCACCTGCTCTTGACAAGCCCTTTCAACTCTCAGCGATTTACGACAAAAAAAATCTAATACATCACATTCCGGGCCTTCATGACACAAACTCAATAGATGACTTTCTGTCCCAGTGTCTCTGAACGCTCCGCCAACGCACCACCATCTTACAATCAGTTATAAAGGGAACCTAATTGTGGGGTTTTGTTAACTTGAATCAGCTGAGTGTTTTCATATGTACCTTCTGGCCATGCGTTGTTTTCGCTCGTCTACCAAATGTTTCCACGCCTGCAGCGCTCTTGGACATCTGCCCCTTCCATCTACACTATTACATTATTTTTTATTTTATTTTCACTCTTATTGTTTTAGCTGGTAGTGTTTTGCTAAAGCACATCAAGTAGCTTTTCAAGACCAGCGACATATACAAACCATATAAATACAATGTCACTGTCAACTCTTAACTTGTTCAGAGTTGATGGTGACTTTGTTTAGGTCGATTGTGTAGGTGGAATAATTGAAAATCTGGTTCTTATTCACTTGTGTGACAAGTTTATGAAAAGCTCTGTGGTGTTGACCTTGTTATAGCGTTGTAGTTGGCAGCATTTTTTGGACAAGTACAAGTGAAATTCAGAAATGTGTTTGTGGTTTCAAGCTACTCCCCCGAATGTAACACTGAAAGAAAAGGATAGTTGTATAGGGCTGTGCAGGGTGCTTCTAACCCAAGCTTGAGGTGACAACACAGTAGCAGTTACAGTACTTATGCATTGACTTTCAAATTGCCTTTTCACGATTTGATCATTTTAGGAACATTATTGCGCAACATCTTTTCTGTTTCCAAATAGTCAAAAAGATTACATTTCTGTTCATATAAATGTGTAGCCACTCCTTCCCTGATTAGCTTTGCAGTAGGGCTTAACAATTTGGGGAAAAGATCTAATTAGGATTTTTTTTTGCAATTAGATTTGCAATATATGTTTTAATTATATGATTCAGTTCAAAGTTCACGTTTTAAACTTTGAATAATTGACAAAGACATGATATTATGAACAAACTAATACAAGAATCACATTTCAGAATGTTTGTACAGAACTTAACTACAGGGCTAGCAGTTTTTATGCTGTATAAGACAGGATGTTTAGTTGTTTGTGAAGAAATTTATAGTACCTTAAACACTGCATCCAGATTGTGATTTGCAAATTACACTGATTCAAGTTGCAAGTTCGATACAATTCACTAGGTTTAATCTTGGCTGGCTTTAAAACATAATGTGGGAATAATGTGAGTTCCATATATTACCCTGTTTTATCTGAGCGTGCTTGTTCTTTACTATTGTTGCTGGTAATTTTGTGTGGACGCCACTGCTCTCAGGCTGTTGTAGCACCCCATGCAGCTCAATAGCTATTCATGACAGATTACATAAAGGTAGACGCACAAAAGCTGAATATTTCTGTTTGTATTGATCAACCCCCTGCGGCTTCAGAGGCTCAGCAAGGGCTATGTTTGCCTTCAGAAAACTGCTCAATTTTAGGACTGGCACTAGCAAATACAATGCAAAAACATGAGTTATTGTGGCGCCAATTAACAATAGATTTCTCTTTTAGCATAAGCATAATTGGTGTGGCTGAATAATGTGTTCTTTCTCTTGTAATTACGTGGTTCCAGTGGTCGCGAGCTCATTATTGCATTGGTTTCTTTTCCTCTTTGCCATTGCACAGGTAAAATGAAGATAACTGGATGAGATTAGCTAAGTCTTCTTGCTGTTAATTAGAATTTGTGCAATCATAATCACTGATGGCACAGATTAAGATCCATACCATACTGCTCAGTATAGCAGCACTGAGATCATCATTAGGTACAAATGTATTCTCTCATTATGTATATGTTTAATGCAAACCAGGGGCTATTAGGAAAATTGAGTTATTAAATCAACGGTTCAATATTCACGAGTTACATTAGCATTTATCACCTCATGGCATATTCTCAGAAGATATTAATTTTGTGTAGAGGAGACGTCCATGTCATGTTTATTTAACCTTTACTTTTTATTAGTAAAGGGGGTGTGCAATTATGTTTACATATATAATTCAATTTATTTTAATTTATTTTTGTAAAGCCCAAAATCACAACAGCAGTTGCCTCTTAGGGCTGAACAGGTTGACTGATTTAATCAACAATAAAACAGACATTGGTAAATAACAAGACAAGTAAAAAAGTAAACAAGTAAATGAATCAACAGAAAAATGGATGACTAAGGAGATTGTTATATTAAATGTTATATTAAACATTCCAGGCACTGCACCAGCATCTCCATGGAGACAAGCAAATGGTGGACCCTCCTCCAGAAATGTTACATAATACACCTTTAATTGTGATCTGAGTGGTAGTGATGATAATACTGCCCTCCTACACCTGGAGAAAGGCCTTTCAGCTCATCTACAATGGCTTTTAAAACATAAAAGTGAGCAGTCTTTTTTTTTTTTTCTCAGCTAATCCCATTTGTGTATCTGGAGTGATACACAACCTCACATCCAATCCAGTACAAATTTGATACATTTTTCAAAACATTCTCTGGGTTCTCTGGGACTAGCTCCTGTTTTCAGTGTGTGGAGGGGATGGGTGAATCATAATATCCCCCAGGTGAGTGGATATGAGAATGAATGCTTGCGTGTCATTGTATGAGTGCTACAATTGTTTGAATAGACTTCTGACTGTACTATCCTAATGACCACTATTTTCTATTTTTGACATATTTTTCCTCCATGAAAAAGGCCTATTTCATAAATCGGGTATTAAAACCAATCCTATATCCAAAGAGAGGCTGTTGAGTAATTGATTGAAATGTTATGTGCTGTTAGTACAGAAATAAGCCTCTTTGAAATGATTCATGACTAATCCAGAAAGCGTGTATGCTGCTGTGTATTCTGAACAAGTAATGCTTCCTAGTTCCTGTTTGCTTGTTTATTTAGCCCAACAAATCCAATGTTTCATGCTTTTTTCTGGCCAATCACATGGGCCCACACACAATTTCAATGTATTTTCCCTGCCCACGGACAGCATGTCATGGTAGCTTACTGGTGGCATTAACCCTACAGTTAAATGCTTGTCTGAGTTTCCATTAACATACACAATGGAGCCGCCCTGCTAATTTTCACCGCTCCACTTTAGCAATAATTGATATTCATGATGTGTGTTCTTGCAGCAGCAGCCTTCCTCACTGTATACTGCTCCAGTTTTAATCTACCTTCACTTCACTGTCATGTAGGAGCCGACTAAGCACACAAACAGTAACACACACCCTGACATTAAGAGTGATTTGCTTCTTCACTTTGGGAGCATCATACATGGACTTACTGATTGTGTGTAAGAACTATCGCAGCATCAATTATACCAATCAGGTGTACATTGAGATCATTTGAAGACATTCTTTACCTATACTTAAAGGTAGAGTATGCAACTTTCTAGAGATGGCACAACACCAGCATGGTTCCATGTAAAAAGGGTTAAAACCATACTTCAGATCCATACTTATCCATGGAGATAGATACATTTTATGCCATACTGTGAAGATTATTGCCAAAGGAACAGCATTTCCATGGAAACAAGCAGGAAAGATAGTTAGGAACCCTTTCCAAGGTCTTTAATTACTGTATTAAAATGCTGAAAAGAACTCAGTGAACAAAATGTTGGTGATCATATCGTGAAGATCTGATAGAAAGAACTAGGTAACATGATGTAATTTTTTATTTTTTTTATTTTATCAATGTGACTATATGTTTCTGTGATATCATCATGTTTTGTTTCAGTCCCTTTGTCTTTATTGCAACTCAAACACACTTTTCCCCACCCACTCCTCTTATTGGTCAGTTTCTATCGGCCTCTGAGTGATTGACTGTAGGGAATTAACCAATCATAGTGAAATGTGAACTTTAAGAAGCAGCAGATGGTATTAGTTACCTCTTAATGGCATATATATATATAAAGACGCTAACTGCATAAATCATGATACAATTATGATTCAGACTCTAAAAATTGTAATATGATTTTGTATTATAACAGCACTTATCAACATCAACGAAAACCCAAGATTTAATTTCAAAATCCTAAATTCAATTGAAACCAAACTGGCCTGCCCTTCTCTTTGTAGCTGTGTACCGTTGGTGTGAAGGTGCAGCTCTGATGGATCTGATGGGATTATTAGCTCTACGGGAAGTCAGCCTCACAAGCCGCGTGTTGCCCTTTAAGTCCTGCTGCCTCAGTGCCCCTGTCCCCACGGCGACAGTAATCACCTTGACAGAGATATAACACCCAAAAAGGTTCCTCTATGTTTATAGACATTCAGTGAAAGATATCAATCATACATGTGACCAGAAGGTTGTGGGGATTGGTCCAAGAACTCCATCGTCTTCAACTCCCCGCTGAGACAGTGCCATATGCTGCCTGACTCTCCGCCCTAGTTTCTCCTCACATCACTTTTTACTTAAATATGAACGACCCAGAAAAAGACTCTCAAGAAAACTTTGATAGTCAGAAACATTCAAATCTGACATATTTTATAACTGGAAACCCAAAATTTGAAGCCATAATGTATTAGTGTCACAATACTAACATTTCAAATTTGATTTCAATACTAAGAAATAGTCTCAGTAGTTGATACGATATGAGAAATTGCTCCTTTTTAGACAATAGACTGACATGGAATGAGTATCAAGTTTTAGTTTTAGTATTGATTAGTATCAGATTTTCAGTACTTTTATAACCACATAATGTAGTAGATGTTAATGATATATTGCTGTTTATTTAAAGCCCATTCTCACTTACACTAGAGTGTTTTATTTTGTAGCTTATTGACAAGCCGAGTAATGCAAGTCACGTTAGGAAAAGCTGTCCGTACCAGTTGTCAGTGTCTTTCAGTTTTAATGGTTCATGATTTTGTGTGCTGTCTGTTTGGATTTCAGCACACTAAACTCCCAAAATCTGTACAAATAATACTTCAACTGTGTTATTCAGGGGGTGTTGTGCTGATGATTTACTCCTTTTAAAAGAAGCACTTGCTGCAGCCAAGGATAAAGGTGCACTATCCATTTCTCATTACTGTAATTATTGGACTAATTATTGGGTCAAACATGGTGTTGAGTAGCAATATTTTTACTGTGTATCTTTTATCTCTACACAGTATTTCCATTTTGTGCAGTTTACCCCTATCATTTATTTGTTGTTATTTTAATCTATTTTACTTCTACATATACAAATCTGCATAGTTATTATACTTTCTATTCAAGTAATTTTGCATATGGATACATATATTTTACGTATATCTAGTGATCCACCTGTATAACCAAAAAAAGGATGGGTTTTCTTTAAATTGATCTGACAGCATGTTAATTGGTTGGGTTTTATTTAAAGGTGCATTATGTACCTTTTCTGTTGGAGGTTTTGCCAACTGTTTGTCTCCTTGGAAATATTATTGCCTGGAATGTTTTACAGTATGACATTAAACAAAAAACAACAAAAACAAAGTGTGAGCCTGCTATCCTCTTCACAGATCTGACCTGTAACTTGGCCAATTGATTGTCTCTATCAAGATAAATATGTTTATGCCAAACTGTGAAACATTCCTGGCAAGCAATGTTACATAGTGCACCTTTAAATAAATATAATACATTTGTTTGTGTGTGTGTCCACGATAAATTCCCCTTTGCCTTGACCTCCTCTGTTAGAAGGCCATGTCTCCTGAACGGTGCAGCTCTGGTAATGATGCAGAGAGCAGAGATTGAGACCTGGGGCTGGGGGAGGGTTCAGCTCTGATTGTGTGATGACAGACGAGCATGTCCGAAAGCTCCTGTTTCACATTCAAGCTCTATTTCTCAGAGCAACAGGGCAGAGCAGTTTGCTTCAGTTACTGCTATAAAAGATGCAGCCTCCTGTATAGTCCAATACAAAGAGAAAGAACATTTCATTCTCTCCACATTTTTGCTGTATCTGCTCTGAGATATTTTGACTTGGAGACAGCACACTTACACACACCTAGGGTCACATGGTGATAGAAATCAAATTGTGACTTCATTCCTGTGACAATGTTGCCTGGGGTCCAAAATACACACTTCTTCAGTACTTTACGAAAATGTGAATTTCCCAGTTTTCATATGGCTGTGGTTGACAGGTGGATTATTTGTAAATGATAGGTGACTTCATTTCACTTTCATTACTAAATAAAAACAAATCTGACTGGGCTTGAGATGCAATGGAGAGTGAGGGGACCAGACTGATATCAATCTGCATTAAAAACAGAGAGAGATATCATTCTGGATTTGCCAGGCAAGTGCTGATATGCTGTTTTGTAAAATAAATAAATAAATTATTACAGCTTAATGCTCAAACAAAGACACTATTGCCACCTTTTGGCTTATATTTGTCTGTGTCATCAGTGCTCTGAGTGAGTGACAGGTGAACTTTTGAAAGTATCAGGTGACTTTAGTTACCTCTTCAAAGCATTATAACTATGTTTAGATCAGGGGTGTCAAACTTATTTTCACAGAGAGCCATATCAACAAAATGGTTGCTCTCAAAGGGCCAGATGTAACGTAAGATAAATGTCACTACGTTAATCTTGTTAATTAACCGTTTCTATATTTATTACTTATTCAAGTTACAAATATTGCATATGGATTTGCACAGATATGAAAAAAATGGCTGTTTAACTGTGTATCTCCTGATAAACTGACATTTTAAGACAGTCATACCTTTTAATTTACTTTGTCGCGGGCCACATAAAATGCCGAATTTGGCCCACGGGCCTTGAGTTTGACACATGTAGTTTAGATGAATTGTTATGAAGTCTGATCTGGCGCCAAGAAAATTGTGATTTTTTTTTTATATATGCCCCTTCCCTACACACATCTCTGTACCTGGACCTATAGCCTTCATTTGCTGCATGAAAATGAGATGTTTTTGTTTTGTCCTGTCATTTCACAGTTGCACAACTCGATGGTAATAGTTGGGAGCAGTTCACGACATTGCCCATCTGACTTTCTGTTTTATGTGCACTGACATAGATTGGCACATTGACAGCAGTTTGTCACCGTCTGTCAGCTGCAATGGTCTTTGATTGACACCTCGACAGTTTTTAGCTTCAATTCAAAATATATTGAAAGCATAACATGTCATTTTTCAATGTTAAAGTTTTAGTTTTTTGCCACATTTGATCAGCCTGTATTGTCAGTGAGTGAAAGGTCTTCTAGCTTCACATAAGACACTGTTCATGAGGGAGCATTGTGAAGGAATCAGTACTTTTCAGTCAATAGTGCCTCCTGATATCTGGTATTTTCAGGCTGGAAATAGATCTCCTCCTGTTATAGACAAATACACCTCTTTTGTACTGCAGCATGCTACATCTGCCACTGGCACACACATACTTAAATGCAGAGCCAGTGAACCTTAACCTTAACCTTATTTAGACTGCACCTGCTCCCTCAAACTTGACCATTATGTTGCCATTCTAAATAGTGGAGGACAAATGATTAAAGAATAAAGTTAATGGTTTGGTTTTAACACAGAAAAGCTTTTAGTACAAGTGCAAGGCACACTCTTATCAGTTTGCATAAAGCTCAAGAGCATCCATGTATTGGCCTTACTTAATGAAGAACATGACACATTGCTTTTGTCTCCTGCTCTCATGTAGCATGACAGGCTTTCTCTGTTTCCTCAGTAACGGTTCATGAATTCCTTCACATATCAGGTATCAGGCACATGCATTATTTTTAGTATTTCATTTGAATACTCACTCATCCTGCTCTTGGCTAATCTTTGTTTAACCACAGCGTGCCCAGTGTGCCAATGGATGAAAACAAACTTCTTGCACATTGTCTAATAAAACCTTGTAATTGTGAGAGGAAGCTTATTCTCCAGTATTAGCCGGAAGCAGACGCAGCCTGGACGGCTCTCTGATAAACCCATTACTCTCCACACAATGCACAGTTACGGCTTCTGAGTGGGATATTGCCTCCTCAGAAATGACCCATTATCTATTGGAGTATGGAGATAACCATCACTCTGTGCTGATAAGCAGGTTACACAGCCTTGCGTCACCAGAAGTCTGACAGGGCATCTGTATTCAAACCAGAGGTAAATGCTCCGAGTCGTGACTATAGTACAGAGACATTGATTCAACTGGACCTGTCACAATAATTAGTATAGATGCTTATCATTATCATTCATTATCATTCAATAACTTTTGATCATGTGTACTTTTTCTTTGTGCATGTAGTTGGGTTTTTTTTTGTTGTTATTTTTCTGTGATTAGATTTAACTGTAGGGGGTTGAATAAATAACATCTATGACTCACTTGTATGACTCAGACTTAGATTTTATTCTAAACTCGTGATTTTAGCTTTTTAATTTCATATTATTATTGTAGCTTGTGTTTTTTGGGGGATAAAATTGTTTTAGGGCTAAGTTTAGAATAGGAGTATACAGTATCTCCAATATATCACCTAAACATCCTAGAACAGGCCTAACAGGCCTAGATTCAACCTAATTCACTCAGCTTGTTTGTTTTATTATAATGTCATTTTTAGATTATGAGGCAGGGCACTCTTTCCTTGCAGTTATAAAGGGGCTGTCCTCCTGCTGCTCTAACCTTGAACACTGCTTTGCATCTGTTTAATAATTAGCCACCAACGGGCTCCTTTAGTTTTGATCTTACGTGTGGAGGCACTGTGTTCACAAGAAACTAATTAAGCTCTCCGCAGCAATGAAAACATAGACAGTGCACACAAACTGCAAACTTAACCATGTTTTTGAACTCCTAACAAGGTTAAGTTCATCACTTCACCTTGGAGCGCATTAACCTTTGCTGCACCACTTAGGGCTGCATGATTTGATTGAGAAGACCCTTTCATTTCAGTTTGTAGAGGTAAACTACAAGATTTTTCTATAACAAGACAGATATTTTGTTCTTTGCAGAGGACATTCCATTATCTAAATAATAGCAGCCTTTGTCATTTGATGATTGCAACAACTCAAATTGGAATTTCAAATCGATTGTGACATATTGTGCAGCCCTACCCCAGAGTATACTTGGACACATATCTCACATACATCTCGACTGGGCAGTTTATTGACCGCCATTCAGTCTCTGTCACATGAACGGTTTATTGGATTGGAGAGGTCTTCAAGTCCCAAGGTGAAGTTAAACCAAATATTGAGCGAGGTACAGAAGCCTAGTAAGCCGGAGAGACCCGATTCACTTAATGAAGGGCATAAGGGACCTATACTTAATAGTGTAAAGTGGCATTTGAGCAGATCACACCCTTGAACATACTGTTAAGTAAATTATAGGCTGTTTTGCTTGAGTGCATATTAAGCTGTTGTTCATAATGTCTTGCTAACAAGTGGCCCTGATATATATCGCCTGTTGCTACTAAAATGGCTCTACCCCTTTATCCACTCACAAGGCTGCTTTGAATTTCAATTAACTGAAATCATGTATTCTTCACTGCACCCTTCGCCTTTCCCCTGACCTTGTGCTCCTCGCCATCCATCATCCTATAGCCATGTGTCTTGGGAGAAGCACCCGTGGCAAACTGGAGGTGCTCCCACCCACTTGTGACAGAACTAGCTTAACTAGAGTTTTAGGTAAGGTTATACACAGCCGTGGTTTGTTGCATACTGGACACCGGAGATAAGGCTGTGTTCAGAAGCAGAATTAAATTTGAGTGTTGGGGCCAAATTTATTGCTTTATAACAGTGAGTCCAGATGGAGGCCTGGGCTGAATGTTTTGTTCCGTGCTTGGCTATTTCAGGATATTAAATAAAAAACCCCAAAACAAAACGAAACACATAATTTAATATATATTTTTTATTATTTTTCATGTCGTTGATTTTTATAATTTTGTCCTTGCATCACCTGCTGTAATCTAAGTGTACACCAATTCAATTTTTTTTTTACTTTTTTTTTTTTTTTACTAATTTAGACCAGATAACCCATATGCTGGTGTTTGTAGAAAAAATACTGAAATATAGTGTTGTCTGGGGGATGCTTTTAGCTGCGTTCATACTTTCTGCTATAATGTCCTGTAATTAAAGCAGTATTGAGCAGAGAGTGGACAACAGAAGCCTGTCTATGCTGTGGGGCACACAGGGTCTGTAAAAGGCACATAATTACACCTGTCTTTTTGTCATTGACTGGTGCATTTGGAGCCTCTAAGTGCAGGAAAACAATGACAAAGCTGATCACTATGTCGCTCTAAAAATGGTTGCATTACACAATATTGAGTTTAATTTTCTCCACTTGTTAAAACATTTGCATAAAAATCAGACCTCAAACCTGTATCATGTCTCCTGGTTCATTATTTTCTTCAGTACGTCTCAAATCTTGCAACAAAAGCAACATTAATGCAATAGGGAAACAACCAATCATACCATAACATTATGACCACTGAGACACGGACAGATATTTTCAAATAGCATAACATCATGAATTAGGCATTTTTTTAGGACTAGTGAACCCACATTGTATGGTACCTATCCCTTATTAGGTTGTGTCTTCTTTGTTGCACATAAACATCTAATAAATCTCATAAACTTCCATATAGTTGTATTTTTGTTATTTTTTTTGTAGAGGGCTGATTGAGGACAGCCTGTTTCACCGCGGGGTCTCCCAGTGCTAACAAGCATCTCGAGTTCTCCTCAGAGGGTCAGAGGCACTGCAGGAAGTAGACCGAGCCTGCCCCACTGCCCCTCTCTGAAATGCCAGACTAAAAACACAGTTAAATGAACGCTCTCCTAAGGTCTTTGATGCATTAGGGCTATTGCCAAGAGACACAGAGATCGCAATAAAACATGACCTCAAGCATAACCTCACTCCTAACAGCTGTTTGAATAAAGCATCACTATTAGCTGTTGTGGAGAATACCAGAGGTGGAAAGTAATTCATTACAACACATTTAATTGGGCAGTTGTACATCTTTAAACTTGAATAATTCTTACCATCTATTTCCAATTCCTTGCATTGAAAATTAATTACTGGCATCTCCTGCTGTGATTGGCCAGAGCTTGGAAAAAAAACAGAATAAAAAGGACTAAAATGGTCGAAAATGGTAAAATTGTGTTACAAACTAATTAGTAACTAGGACTTTTAGTAGTATTTTTAATGTGTACTTACCTTTTACTACAACTTTACTTGTACTATTTTGTGAGCAGTACTTTTACTTGTAATTGAGTTAATGTTTAGCCATGTACTCTTTTCTCCACTTGAATAGTACTCAAACAAAAAAAAATTGTTTAAGCTCAGCAATACTGTAGTCTGTAAGAAAATGGAGTTCCTCTAGTCTGCAAAAATAAATGAAGTAATTATCCCCGTTTATTTGCATTGAGGGCTTTAATGAAGAAACTAATGGGGCAGTGCTTGTGTTGTTTCCCCTAATGACTCACTCGCAACATCACAGTTTTGAGCCTGCTCTTATTTATGCCACATTCCTGAACATGTACAGGTTTAAATATTCAAAATAGATATTATTTTTAATCAGAAATACACAAGCACATACTGTACTAATTTCAATAATCTTGTCCTCCATGCAGTGCAATCTTTACTGAACCCATTACATATTACATATAGTTAAAGGTGCACTATGTAACCTTTCTGTGAAGGTACACTATACCTGCTCGTCTCCATAGAGATGTTACTTTGCCTGGCATGTTCCACAGTATAGTATAAACCTATCTTGCTTTAATTTAACTGGCTGGTCACCTGCTGTCAAACCTGTAACTTTTCTTGGTGCCTTTCTCCATTGATGCAAATACATTTAATGTGATACTGCGGATAAATCCAGGCAAAGGAGTCAAGAATTTGTCTCTATACAAGAAAAATGTTACATAGAGCACCTTTAATTGCTCTGAAATATTTATCAGCTTGCAGTTGGTCTTAGGTCTTTGGTTGATATTTGGTGGGTTTATTTTGAATTGCAGGTTGCTGAGTTTATCCTGAAATGACTTGTGTGAGATGGAGCGATTGTGAACCTCTGCCTCTGACGCCCAGGTCTTAGTCTGTTCTGTCTCTTGTGAATAAATCAAAGTGGGCCCCTAACTGAGTCTCTTTTGCTCCACTGTCAGCAAAGTCATTAATCCAGGGATGTGGCCCCAGGCATCTCCCCGCTCCACTCAGTAGTTGTTACATGAAAAATAAGCTTGTTTTCCCTGTGCTTGCCTTCCTCTGCTCTGCACATCAGGTTTTTATTTGTTTTAATGGGCTTCGGCTCCTGGTTCTTGCCCCCCGAGGACGACTTGCTGTCCAGGGTCTTTTTCAGCTGGATTTTGTGTGAAGCGGGCTGTAAATTACTTTGCTTTTCCTCTGCTCCAAATTGCTCTAAGGGTGCATTCACACATTCTTGTTGGTGCTTTCTCTTTCACAGTGGTCTCTCTGTCTGAATGTAGTCAAATTGGCCAAATGTGACAATTATTTATGAATGGGATTTCATCTCCAGCAAACGCCAACAATGTTTTGGCTTAAAAGATAACACATCTCTGCATTTTGATTTACAACTTTTTCATTCAAAGGCTGGGAAACACTTTTCATGCCATTACTGAACCACACATTTTGTTCTGCAAGTAAAAAAATACCTACCCGTCAATTGGGAACAAATAATGTTATATTCTGAGATGAAGAAGTGGCTTGAATGAGCAGCAAAACATTTTCACTCCTACAACTTTTTGTCCAGTTGACAGATTGAACTTCATCTTTTACTTTAGATCAGACCTGGATGGCTGAGGGATTACACAGACACCTTCCCTATAAATGGACTGTTTACTTGTCTTTATGAATAACCACGCTTAAATAAAGAGGCACATTTTAAAATCGTTAGCCACTTACCTTAGCATAACCTGTTAAAAGGGACACTTACTCGTAGGAGAGGTAAACACTCCATTGTTTTTTTTTTTTTTACTTGTTTATTGGTTAATCATTAAACCATAAACACCACCTAGCACTTTCTTTCTTGAAAAATGTCTGTATCCAAATTCATCCTCCTTTATCATCTCCAAACCCTCAAGCACTGGCATATTCTTGATGATTCTAAACTTAAAAAATAGTATCCAATTTAAATGCCACACCATTATGACATTGTAACATATACTACCCAACAAACTATCACAATTTGTGCTTAAACTGTTAATCACGTCATTCTATTTCTGCTGTCTTATATTTTTATCCATCTCCTCCCTCCTCAGCCTCACTCTGTTCTCATGGCCCGCAGCTGCATTTTGAAACTCACCAACTCCAAAGCAGGGACTGAGGGGCTGGCTGACTGAGGACAAGAATAGTCCCCCGAGTCCGTGTGAGAGTCTTCTGTCTTTGATGAGGGAGTTACACAATGTCAGCACCAAAGATAATCTCGCTTCTAAAATTTGCACCAACCAGAAAGAGGGACGGGAGAATCTCATTTGTTGCATTTGGTTACGGCCCAGTAGCTTCGATCGCCGTGGTGACCAGTAACATGTGCACGATGTGAAATTAAATAATGAAGAGTGGAGGAGATAAAAGGAGATCAAATCTTTAAGGCTTTGTTCTTGAGCCAGAGTCTGTCTGCGCGTCTCCCCTCTTCTGGGAAAATGAGTGCGCACATTAAAAGTGAGCAGCCTGTTTAGAATTTAGAGTGAGCCTTCGAGACTGATGCCGGTATTGTGCTTTGGGATCCAGTCTGGATTTAATGGATTGGTATTTCCTCTGCACAAAAGGATAGGCTAATCAGCTAATGTAAGTTTATGTATCTGCAGGGTTGATGCTGAATGTAGTGGAGGATCATAACCAAAAAAATAATATCACAGTCTTCTTGGAGCCAGATCATTATTTCAGTTTGATCATGATTCAGTAGCTTTTTTGCTAAAGTCATCATGACCATTAGGAGGTATAGATGGGACCAGGTGTCTGACCAGAACTGCATATTGTCCCATTGATGTCATTGCTCTCCCCATATTGCCCAACACAATTATAATGTATGCAGTATAAGACTTTGGAGCATATCAGCATCTGCTCGGAAATATAGTCAAAAATCCAGTACCGGTATCAACATTTGTGAATGGAGCCTTTAAGTGTTAAACTGTGGATATATACAGTATGTATATTACAATCACTGGATCAGGAACTTGTAGCTTAAGAACCAAGTTTGCACAACTCATTGCTGTCATCAACTTGTGCAGTTATTGTTTATAAATTGCTCTTTCCATTTTGATTTTGCAAAGTAAAATGCCCTGCGTCAGACATATCTTTGAGACAACTCTGAGTATCTGGAACAGATGAAAAGCGGTTCTGCGGGCTAACAGCTAGAGGTACTGTTGCTCCATTAGTCTGTTTTGCCTAAGCCTCTTTTGATGGCTCCTGTTTGTCATTGCTGCATAAAGCCGTGGCCTCACTCAAGTGTGTTGGTTTTTCTACTTCACAAGCTCCTCTGATTCAAGCTCACTTTATGAATTGGAAATGTGAAGGCTGCACTTTCACCGCCTTCAACACACAATTGATCAAAGTCATTACCCTTCAATTTTTAATTTCAGTCTTACCTCCTAACGCTATATGCACATGAAATAATGAGCCAAAGTGCACTCCAACTAAGGCTAAAATGGAAACAAAAACGTAGTTGGGCATTTCAGGTCACTTGATGGCTGGGATGTAGCCATGTATGAGTGGTAAATATTTAATACGTCTGTGCCTGGCTTTGCTGTCCCCACTGGGAGCAGCTGCACTGTAACTATGCAAAATGGTCCTTAGTCCTGAGAAGCACATTAACAGAGCACTTACGGCTCGGGAGATTTACAGACATGTCACCTGAAACGGGAGGAGGAGGGGCACAGGTGTAAACTTTTAGATAGAAGCTTCAGGAACCTTTTTACATTATAGGAAGGTGCAAAAGTAAGATACTGTATGCAAGAAAAGTAAACAACACAAGTGCCCAACCAGCAGTCAAGGGGCGGAGCATGCCTGTATTTGTGCCTGTAATGGGCATGAGGGTCTTGCTGACGGAAAGTGAGAAGACAAGAGTAAATGAAGCTTAAAAAAACAAAGCAGACAAAGGTAGGCACAGGTTATGACACTGTGACAGTCAAATATTTCAAATCAAATTCTCTTTTCACTGTTCAATCAAACTTAAAATCCCACCACTAATTATTCCTTGCGTCTTCTCGGTGTGTTTGTTATAAAACCCGTTAGAAAATATGCAGTTTGATTCGAAGTCCAGTTCCAGTAAATCAGTGATCACCTTGGCATTGTATGGGTGGGCACAGAACTGGATTTTTAGATTAAAAAATGTATCAGTGCGCTTGACCTCAGCCCAGTGATTTGTGATTGATGTTGTTACCATCTTTTGATACACCATCACCATTGTGTTTGGTGAACTCTGTCTCTCAGTTCACCCTCCCACCTGTCCTTCACTTCCTCCTCTGATCATCAGCACTGTGAAAGACAAGGCTGACCTGCTTTAGAAGAGCACTCACCCAGACGCCACAGAGCTCTCAATGGAAACACCAGACGCACACTAATTACACTGTGCTGGCCTTTTGCCGTTTCACCTGCCACGCGAATACGGCACAATGTCTTCCTTCATCGTCCCTTGTGCCATAAGTGACACAGGGGGAAGAAGCTACAGTGAAAAGAGCTTTTTAAATGCCGTCTCTGCAGCGGTAATAACACGTTTGTCAGCACAAGTCTGACTCTGGAGGAATATTCTGTGAAAGACGTGGCATTTGGGTCAGTGTTATCAGAGGAACGGGGAGGTCTGACTGGAGATGGGTGAACATTTGAGGCCACTTTGGTGTGAATAGAAAAAGAACCAAAATATTAATCAAAAACAGGAAAAAATGACAGTGATTTTCTTGTACAAACTTTTCTGTAGGCTTTTTAAAAGATGACAAATCAATAAAATAGTTCACCCACTTAGTTTCTGTAGCAGATTTCTTGTTTTTGAGGCTCTTTTTGGTCAGTTCTTTCATCTATGTTGAGTTGGAAGGGACACATACATGACAACTGTACACAATGGCTGACTCTGAGTCAAATAATAGTATTGCAGCTGCTGATATATACTTTTGGTGTTTTTAAAAAAGTTGTGGGTTGAAAATATACAGGCCAAATTTGTATGAAAAATATCTCCAAGCAAAGTATATCTTTCATTTGTAGTATGTATGATTAAGTCTGACTTCATCGCTCTAAATTAGCTTCACCGTTAGCAAAACCCTTTTGACTGTGTAATCTTGTGTTCATGCTGCATATTTGATGCAAGCCCTGAGGTTATGACCCAAATATATCACATATTGCAATATTTTTCTGTTTAAGTTTGCTTTAAGTTCCATCTTGCATCATCTACATTTTTGCTGTTTTGTAGCAATAGAAAAGATTCATTCCATTTATGGCTGTGCAATTAATTTAATTTGATTGTGATTCAGTCATGTCTAATTAATGATATACTGAAATCTTTTTAAAGGAGAGGTCTACAGCCAAGTTTCTGTCAGTAAAAGCATGTGGTTTGGAGCTGAGTTTAGACTTTGGAGGAGGAAATTGGACATATTTTTTGTGGCTATGATTAAATGTGTGCTGCTTATGCTCAGGAAATTTATATTGAGAATCATTTGACAGCAGACAAAATAAAACTGAATAAAAAAATCAAGACTGATCAATACAAGTTTCTTGAAAAATGTTCTTGTCATATCGCCCAGCCCTTAGTTCACTGACATGCGTCAGTGTAGGACCATTGGAATCAACCTTCCTCACTCATCTCTTTGTCCTCTACGCTGTTTATTTGATTTATAGCCCATGTCTGGCCCTAGTCAATCAGAGCTAACAGTATCACAAAGGTTTGAGGGAGAGAGCCAGAGGAGCACCTCAAAGCATTCGGTGACACAGAATCCTACAGCAGACAGGTCCATGTGCACTTGAACCTGACATGACAAAGACAGATTAGACCCCTCCTGTAGAAGAAAGAGGCTAGAGGACAAATGGCTCAGTTCCACATTGTCCACTGTCAAGCAGAATTAATATTATTCAAGAAGTCTCCATTCACTAGTTCTTATCATCCACAAGAATACTCACATAGAAGTTATGTTGACTGGCATTGGTAGGTAGTAGGAGTTTATAGTATTTTGTATTTGCCTGAACAAAAAGTTAACATTTTGAGGAGCAGTAGTTCCAAAAAGCAATGCTGCAGTTCCATAATACATCTTGTCTGCTCTCACTCTCATGGACCAAATCTCATTTTTAATAGTTTGTGTGCAAAACAAAATTGACTATTAAAAAGTAAATGTAGTAATGAACAAAATTCTTTCTATCTTAATGTGTTTTATTTAAAAATGTCTTAAACTTCTCTCCTTGCACTTGTAAGGAAACCTGTATCACTGACAATAAACACTTGTTTACCGTATGTACTCTCCATAAATCAAGTGTTTACATCCATCATCTTAGTCTTGAGCACTCTTTCACTCCACACCATTTATTTTAAAGTGCAGGAAGTTGCATTTGCGTTTTACATAACCCATTTGTAGCATGAGCATCTTTTGTATCTTCATCTTTCCGTAAATCAGTTAGACGAGGAGCCTTTAGAAAAAACATGCCGTGTTTTTTGTTACCCTGGCAACAGAAAGTCCGGATGCCCCCTTTTTCTTAATCCAGCCGCGATGGAGAGTACAGGCACAATAGTAGAGGGAGGGCCAGGAACAAGCACACTCACACACATTAAGCACCCTCACATACTCCTGATCAGGGCTGAGACAACCAAAACGGAGAGATAGAGGTGTGGATAGACAGAGCAAAGAGAAAGAGAGAGCGAGAACGTGGTCTGAACTACTGCTTTGCTATCTAGCTACGCTACAGGGACACTTACCACAACATGTCTCAGAGGAAAAGGAGTTTCACCTTCGGAGCATACGGAGGGTAAGATAATGCCGGGATTATCTTTGCCGTTTAGAAGTAGCGGTAATGAGGTGGCTGTGCTCTGGACCTGTTGCTAGTTCTTAGGGGGGAGAGAGTAGAAAGTGGATATGAGAGAGTTGAAATGCACCTGTCCAAAAAGTGAGCAGCACACAGGGAGCCAGCCAAGGTCACTGTCAAGCTGATGATGCATTAAGTGTTATTAGAGAACAGCTGCTCTCATGGCTTAATAATGAGAAGGCAGATCCACTACAGGGAAATGGACTGGAGGGCTACAGGTAGTTGATTGCTGCGTTCAAGGACATGTGTCAAATTGGGTTTCCATTAACGATGGAGGTCATATGGAGCGCAGAGTGAACAAACAAACATTTATAGAGGGATGAGATTCTTCTTTCATCAGTGTATCCGACTCTTGTATCTGAAGTTGTTGGTAAAACATTAACATAATAGTAAAACATTTAAATTTAGTGCTGCTGGTAAACTTAATGAAGTATTTGCCCATTTATGGACCCTAGTTTTTCTTCCTTTTTGTTCCTGCTCATGAGTGGTGAATCTGGACGAGCCCCCACTCTGATCAGGTATCTCCTGAGCAGTTTTAACCAGATTTTATTTTTCATGCAAAGTGTATTTTTTGTTCTCTTGACATTTTTAGCAGCCAAGAAATGTGCAACTATTGCATTTCAGCCAGAGCCCGTGGTGTTTTCCAAACACTGTTGTTTTCTGATTCACTTGGCAACCCCTATGCATTTTGTTTGTGGCAACAATGACAAAGCTTGAGTTTCTAACCAAAACAGTAGAGATTTTATACAGTGTTTAGTTACTAGACTGACAAGCTTAATGCCATATTGTGGAACATTCTAGGAAAAGCAATAACAACTCTATGGAGAAAAGAAAGGTTATATAATGCCCCTTTAAATGTAGTGCATGGGAAAAATTACAGGTTTTTTTTTTTTCAAAGTGAAGCGTAATATATTAAAATAAAACAAACAAAAACATCTATAACAATCTAGAATATTTCATGGCATGATTTAGTCCGCTCGCTGCACACTAAGAAAAACATGAGAATCAATGAAGCATAATGATTAGTTTTGAAACACTTTATGCAGTTTTTGAACACATAAAACTGTATTGTATTCTAAAACATGTGCTCAACAAAAACACTTTCTACTTTGCATTTATTATCTTCAAAATAGGCTGTTTGTGAATAGCTTTCTGAACAAAGAGAATATTGGAGAAACTGATGTTGAAGTTGCGAACAGTGAATTGTGTATTGTATAAGAGTCATGTGGTAACTAAATACTAATATTTTTTACTGCTTGTGTACGAACTCTGGTCCAAGCACAGGGTGACATTTCAGAGTCAGCTAAAGCTTGAGCGCAGAAGCAAATACAGCCCCTAAATACCTAACGGCCGGACTTTGAAACCAGCCAAAAATTCTCATCAATAAACTGCTCCAGCTTGAAAGTGCAATAGGATCCAGAAAATAGTCTGATTAAAAATTGAAAATAATAGATGCAGCAACGTGTAAGGGTGTGCTGGTGTTACCACTCTCTCACTTAGAAAGGTACCTTAGAAATAAAGACAAACTGGAATTGTTGTCTTGTCACAATAGAAAAAGTGTCATACTTGATTTCAATACTAAGAAAAAGACTTGATACTGTTTTCAAAGCTTCGTTGCTAACAAACACATTTAATTTTTTTCGACAATAGATTAGCATTTTTCAATAGAAAAAAAACCTAACTACTAAAAAACAAAACTAACAGAAGATGTTGTCATATTTATGTTTTTCAGAATCAATCCTAATGAATATCTAGTGTTTGTTTATAGGATTCCCATTGGCCATGGACTTGACAGTGGCTACTCTGCCTGGATTCCTCATCTCTTTTAGTACTGATTAGTGGATATACATTTTTTTTAAACTTTTTTTTTCAATACTCTATAGTAAATGAGCCAGTGGTCTACTGTAAGTGATGCTAGAACCTAATATTAATAGAAATGAATGTATTGGAGGCTTTATAGATTTTTAGTTCATAGCCATATATATTTGAGTCCATTTGTCTAGCCACATGGAGTAGTGTGTATTTCGCCTGCCATAATGTGTAAGGGTTATAGCAGGTGTTAATTGAATGCCTCCCAGCCCTGGCGCCTCTCTGGCCTCGTTAGCTCTGTCTGTGAAACTGTATTAATTTCACACTTTTGTCTCTGAGCTCACACTGCTTCTGGGAATGTACTTCTTATTTTATTGTTTTATTGAGAGCCCCGAAGTCATAAGTTGCAAGTCTGACAGTTTTGGACAATGTTTTTACTACAAAAGGACAGTATTTGTTTGATGTAATAATTTGCTTTGAGGCTAATATGAGATCTATTTATTTGTGAGCAAACAGAGGAGGATAAGTCATTTATAAGGGACAATGCAGACAGAGGGTTTAGCATAGCTATTTTTACATGTTAATATAGGGGACAAACTCTAATAATAATAATGCATTTGATTTATTCAGTGCTTTTTTGAACACTCTAGACACTTTACATTGCATACCACTCAATTACTGTTGTTTTTGTTATATGCAACAGTGAGCCTGCAACATAAACCTTGCTTCCACTGGTTCACTTTGGAGTGGATTAGTACAGGTCGCTAGTGTCTCCACTGTCTAAAGTGAACCACACCGCCCCGTTGAAGGGATCTGAAGAGGTCCACTCAAGGGGAACTAGCTCCCAGAGAGGGCAACATAGTACGGATTGCTTTAGCTAAAGTGTGAATACACAAGAAACAAGATGATTGGACTAGAGAAAATGCAGTTTCAAGACTGGCATATTTCCAGTTATGGCAACTTTCTATGTTGTGCAGATATGAGTCGCAAAAGATAGCAACAGCTCTTTCCTGTTTATCAATGCACTTGCATATAAATATTGAAAATATTATATTTTCAGCGCATAATGTATCTAACATGTGCCAAACCCCATGCAGCACAAAGAGAGTGTAAAGACAAACTAAAATGCTGTGTAGAGGCACAGAAGTGAAATAAATGCAGAAAAACTTGACGATAAACGAGAAGTAGTTTTGTGTTCCTGTTTGTTTTTGTGTGTAGGCAGCACGGTGGCTGAGTGGCAACACTCATGCCTCACAGCAAGAAGGTTTGATTCGATCCCTGGGTCGCCCAGGCCTTTCTGTGTGGAGTTTTTCATGTTTCTCCCCGTGTCTGGATGGGTTTCCTCCGGGTACTCTGGTTTCCCCCATCAACCAAAACATGAACGCCCTTCGAGACAACTGTTGTTGTGATTTTGGGCGTTACAAAAATAAAATGAATTGAATTGTGTTTACTCTAGTTTTAGCCATGTTTCACAGCGCAACTAACTTAGAATTACTAAACATCCTTTTGTGAAATGCTGAAATTGACCTTATATTTACAAGTGTAATTCAAATATGATCTTGATTTGATTCATTAAGAAAACATTTGTAATATTTGAGTGAGTCAGTGTCTCCAAGGCGGCACCAAGTGAACCCATGCTATTGAAACTATGGTAGAGAATACATGGCTCAAATTTTATTCCATTTGTTGATATATGCATTATAATCCTAATAACAAATCACACAGTAGAATTAGTCTGTAAATCTTAGTCACTGTAGTTTGAGCAGACAGCTAGATCCTCCAATGGCAAAGAACCTGTGAAATCTCAGATCCAACACGCTGATCCAAATCTACCAACCAACTTCTTCCCCTGCCACACATCTCTAGTTTTTAAAATCCTCAGAAAACATTTACATTTTCACCAAT
Source organism: Periophthalmus magnuspinnatus (assembly GCF_009829125.3). Classification (NCBI taxonomy): domain Eukaryota; kingdom Metazoa; phylum Chordata; class Actinopteri; order Gobiiformes; family Gobiidae; genus Periophthalmus; species Periophthalmus magnuspinnatus. The sequence goes on from NC_047130.1 coordinate 31,434,675, forward strand.
TTATAATCATGTAAAAAACAAACCTAATGTTATGGATGAGGTTACTTGCAAACTAAATGTACATGAATCAAAGCAATCACATCAACATATTAACAAACATATTGTAAATTGAATTAAACACAAATGTTCATATTTTTGTATCTTAGACAAGCTCACAGTCAGGCCTGTCAAGATAACAAATTTTGAAGTGCGACATTGCTGAAGTAAAGAGACAATAAATGATAATACTGAAACTAAACCATGAAGCAGAATTATCCCCCAAAAGGTATTCTAAATGTACAGTATTATTAAAAAAAATCTGAGCTGTAAAAAATAAATAGCTGAATGCAACACTTGAATGCAACACTTAACACTTAACACATTAATTTGTATCTATAATGAGTCATAGAAGTTCATAATTCCACCTTCTACAGCTCAATCAGTCTAATTTTAGTACAGAAAAAGTTCCGAGTAGTACAAAAAAATACAATAAATATTGACCCCCAAAAAGTATTGTTCAATTTGACATATATTGAACAAAAGGTCGATATAGACAGGCCTGTCAACAGTCATCCATCTGGAGATCAAGACAAATACTGAAGTAATTTTTATTCTTTTTTTTTTTTTTGTAATTCTAAACACCTTATAGTCTCAAAAGTAATTATTTAATCAAGGGACGTAATCAAGGCTTTACTGTGAGATCAAATGAAAAAAGACACTAGTTGGAGCACTGTTTATCATTTTTACTCTATACCATTATAAAAAATGTGCTGAGTCTCAATGTGTACAAATAATGAGGCCCTCTAGGAATCAAGATGTAGAGCTACATTAATTGGACACAATGTTTACTACACCATACATCCTGAGAGTAACCGCCCAGAGAATGGTTAACATGCATTCAATATTACATAAAATATGAGCGATTTCAGCTGGCACAACACTTTTACCCCATACGTAGAACAACTGCAGGACCAGCGAGAAATGTATGCTCTTTTTATCCTGTGAGACTACATTTGCATTCATTGGCCCACATATTTAATGTAATTTATTATGCCTGGCTCTTTTAATCTCTGCACAGTGGGTGACTTGTGTTCTTTGAAAGCAATCATTCCCTGGTGAGGAATTATCATGTTTGTTTTGAGGCACCATTTTCACATTTTGCCCCATATAAGGCACGTCTTGCTTTGTGTAGAACTGTTAACATAAATTATCCTAAGAAAGCGACTTCTCTTGGGAAATGTACGCTTTCTGAATAACAAAGAAACAACGAAGCGCTAATGGAAGAAGTCCACGTTTAGATTGTCAATTATGGCTGTTGTATTTTTCGCTTTAGTTCCTATCCCTGAATAACATTTAGCCTTGCAGAATAATTTCCGCTTACGGTTTAAAACAAATTACCTTGGGCTCTTTGTAATAATTCTATTCCTCTCTAATACTTATAAACAATCGAGAGGAAATAATGTGTTTTGTAAGACAAGCCGAAGCAGCTTTTCAGTCGTTACCTTCAAGTAATGCTAAAAGGTCAAAAACCACAGCCACAGCGATTAGTCATTTAAGGGTGTGTTCACACTTAGTTTTTTGCCCTGTTTGACCAAGGAGTGGATGAGTTGGTGCTTACATAAAATGGAGAATTACTGAATCGGCATGACAATATCACCAATATAAGATCATGGTTAGATTTGAGTGATCATATTGCAGAACCATAGTGTGTCCGCTATAGTAATCAGCCATAGTGTGTCCCCTTTTGACAGTTAAAAGGTAAATTCTCTAAAACTCTTGCCAGCCTGCTTAACCCTGTAGTGTCAGATGATGTTGTCGCCGATAGGCTCACGGTTGTGGACTTTCCATTACCGTAACTCCGCAACCAATTGTGCTTCATGTAAATTTAAACAGCGTCTCTAAGCAGAGACATGGAGCTCTTTAAATATATTACTGTCATTACGGAAATGCACTTATGCTGTCCCTCGAAGATGACCAATCAGAGCGCAGGTGTCGCGGGGATTTTCCCAATCAGTTATTCAGTGCATCAAAGGAAAAATATGGATGGATATGTAAAATAGAGGTATTTGTGTGGAAAAATGCAATACATTCTGATACTTTCTTTAACATGATTTTTATGGCTAAAAAGAATAAAAGTCTAGGTGAGCTATACTGATCTATGTGCTCAGTCATTAAAGGATTAAACTATATCCAGTTTAGAATGTTGTTATCTAAGTCAGTTAATATTATTATTGCATATTATTCTGGCATATTACACTCGGATGCAGATCATTTGCCAGCGACTTACAGAAGAAAAAGCCTCAAGGAAAGAAACACCATCAAAACAAACACCAGAGACCTATAACCTGACCCATAATGTTTGAAATGTTTTGAAAATGCACACAGTCGGAAAAAAACTCCCACACAAATGTTAAGACTGAGCATTGTAGAGGTCAAAGGTCATGTTGATCAAGTGGATGTTTTTGTTGGTTCAGTTTGACACAGAAAAGTCACCTCTAAGTCTGAAGTTGGTGAGAAGTGGAGCTGCTCAGTGGAGTGAGAAGACACCATTTTGTTTCAGGATTCAGGAGACTGAACATACACCTGTTATAACTTCAGGCTCTCACTATTTTATTTCATATTTTAGTTTGATATTTCTGAACACGTATAGGTGTATGACTTGTGAGACTGGCTTTGATTACAACAAATTCATAATAATTACAACTTAGGGTCTTGTTGTTGAGTAAATTAATTGCTTGATGGCATCTCAGTGGACAATATTCTTTTATTTGTTTACTAATTTGTAGCATTATTTTACTGGAAGAAACAAAGTAATGGTAACTGGAGTGAGTTATCCCGGGAATAGTGGTTTTAAGTAAACTCCCATCCTGAGAATGCACTATGGGTCAGAACATAGAGTCTTTTTTGACTACAGTTCTACATTACAGAAAGTCCATAAAATGCTCAGTTGTATAAAACATCATCACCAGACTATTATCCTGTTTTGAATATGCATTTCTACAAAATAATATTATATGGGGGGTGGGGAAAGGTATGATTAGGAGGCAAGGAGTTTATCTTGACAGTACAGAAGTGTAAATTTGAGCTGTTTTTCTTTAATTTATGCTCCACTCACATTTTCTGTGAGTGACATACTGGTTAATCACTAACAAGCTATTTCCATACCCTATTTGTTATGCCAGATACTCCTCCTGTCACGATTTGTGTTTAATGTATTTAAGGTAAAAACTATTATACATTGCACAATCCTTAAAACTAACAGATTAAAAAGATTGGTGGCATTCTTTTATCACATTACACAAACATGTTTATTTCTTCCAAAGGCTCTTACATTTTAGTTCTCATTTGATATTCAGATTAGTCCTATTAGATTAGCTGCTTCAGTGCTATCATTAGCTGAGCAGATGTGATGTGCACAGATTATGCAGACTGGGCTGTCAATGTAAAATAGCCATCAGAAAAAATGTTTAAACCAAATCACTTAAAGTTCATGCAGGCACCTAACTTTCTTAATTTTCTTGTGTATTTAAAATCAGCCCAACAAATACATATGACTGCATTGTATTATCAGAATCATTCATACCTTTCAATGTGTTTATCAGCTGAAATGTTTCACAGTATGACATTAAACATGCATAGTTTTATATACACTTGTTTTTTCACTTCTTCACAGCACTGACCTGTTACTTGGCTTGATAACGTCACTTGTTCATGTAGATTTGAAGTCATATGTACTGTGGAACAGGCAAGAATTCACATCTCCGTGGACACAAGAAGGTGGTGGTCTGTCTATCAGGAAGGTTCTTTAATTGAGATTTGAATCCAGTCCCAGAAAACACAGTACAAACAGAAACATGGGTTAATGATGGTTTTACTCAGCATGCCTGTGCCAGCTAAGATGTAATAGAGTTATATAATCAAGTGCTCTGGTCAATATTGTAGAATTCAATCTCATCTGAGTTACTCCTCTCAAGTGCGTACCATAAATGTATTCAGCCAATACTCCATAGATTTCTTTTCAAACGGTTCATAGATTTTTTTCTTTCAAAGCTTTAATCTTCCTCAAATATACTGCCCAATTAAACACTGGGAGATCATTTAGCATGATAATAGCTAATCTTGAAGTGGCAAATTGTTCAACTGTGACTGTTATGCCTATTACGTAATTGTATATTATACACTTTTATATTGTATTTACCTCAACAACTTGTCTAACCTGAATGTTGGGAAGTAACTAAATATATGTACCAAATATGTATAGAGATTGAGAAAAATTGATAACAATACAGTTTCATGTGCATTTTTTCCTGTTCTAATAGAAATCAATGCATTATTATATTTATGTATTATTTATTTACACAGTGAGACTCAATGAGAGCACTTAGACTCTTCTTTCCATGGTTGCCCTGTTCATAATGCAATATAAACAAATAGGTCTATAAAACATTAAAAACAGGTGCAGGTGTGTGTAAATAAGTTTGTTACCAGATTATTAAATTGGGATGGTGGCACAAAAGTATTCAATTTTGCTTGTCCTTGAACTAAATAAATGCATAACAAACAGTGCAATAAACATAATGCTGTTCATGTTTTTGACTATAATATAATGCAAAACTACTCTAAGTCTTCAGAATACAGCATTTTGGACAATGTAACATTACAACATACATTTTTATTGGTGGTTTTCAGAATGTGATGATCACATACTCACAGATGGGGGGCAAGAGACTATTTTTTCCTATGAATTACATTGTACTTACCTTTGAAACACGTTAGAGGAAAATAAACTAATGTTAACTAATTAACTGATCATTTCTATCAGGGACTAGACTCAAAAACTCACTGTATTACAACAAAAATCTACAGATTAATAAAAGTAATTTTAGCAGCTCTATCTGTATTAAATTATCCTCCTAGGACAGACATGGGCAAACTATGGCCCTTATTAATCCGGCCCCCCAAACATGACCAAATTATATTAAAATAGGTAAACCTCACAGCCGTAAACCTTGTTCAATGTTTTCTGTTGTGTTTATTTAACTGAATGAAATTTAATAAATTAATTATTAATTTAATGAATGCATTTGGAAACGTATTAGTACAATGAGCCTATGCTTTGCTACGTGTGGGGGTGGGGGTGTGTGGGGGTGTGTGTGTGCGTGTATATATATATATATATATATATATATATATATATATATATATATATATATATATATATATATATATATATATATATATACACAGCATACAAGAACAGCAACAACTCAAAAATGTTCAATCTATAATATTGTTAAGAGTTTAGAATGTTCAGAATATTTTTTTGTACTTTTTTTTGTTAAAGGCATATGTCTGCAGCTGTCAGCGGCACTTCAAATGATCCACATTGTTCCAAGAGACACAATTGCTGTTTCTCATTTTGTTTTTACACTCAGGACAAATGTTGCTATGTTCAGGGATTTAATAAATAGTTTTTGCAAATCATTATTCAAATGTTCTATCAAAATTATTAAAACATAGAACAAATGTCCTCATATGTGGACATCATTTTTCTCAGAAACTACATAAGATAATTGTACATAAGATAATTCTTAGTTTTTGTACTCATCAGGTCCCAATCAGCCCAAATAACAAAGAGAAATGAATAAAGCATGTCATGCAAGAGCTCGGATCTTAGGAGGCTAAATGGGCCTATAGAATGTTGTGATGTCATCTGAAACCCCAGCAATTTAATGTTCTGTAACCAAACTTGTACATTTTCAAAGTATTCTTCCCAACACTGCTAACTTGATGGAGCTGTGTTTGTTGATGTTAGCTTAGTTTCCCCCCATGTCGTTAGTCCAGACCATGACAACAGCGGGATACACCTCAGCCATAGTGCCATCTGCCAAGCTAATGTTTCCATTCACAACAAAAGCACCACCACAGTTGAGCCACCGACTACATGTGCAGTGTCAGTATTTACAAGTCAAACACATTGTTCAAAGTTTGCGATGTGTCACCCATTCACACACATATTAATACACCGCTGTATGTAGACACCGGGGCTAAGGTGGGTTAAGTGTCTTGCCCAAGGACACGGCGACAGCAAACAGAGCTGGAATCGCACTGCCAACCTGTGGGTCATTGGATCTAACTGCTCTACCAATGATGTTTATGTCAAGAGCGGTATTCAAACTACCAACCTTCAGATCAGTGAACAAACCAACACTCTACTGTCGCCCTGGAAAGATTATAGGATCAAATGCAATGAACTGTGGATACTGTGGTTGTGTCCTTGGGCAATGCACTTGAACAACTGTGTGAAAATGTGCTCTCTGTCAGCTCACTTTTTATTGTTTATTTGGGTTTTATGTATTTTTCTGGTTACTATTAATTAGATTTTCAAAAGCTGAGTAAACCGCAACCCAATGAAAATGTATAACAATCTGGCCTTGAAATATGCAACTCTGTGCTCAGCCAAATCACCTTATTTCTGTTTATCTTAATTTATACAGGGAGAGCCCAAAGCGAGCACTTTGACTCTCCTTTTCATGGGCACCCCATTCAAAATACTGAAAAATACAAACAAAACAAAAAAGGGTTTAAGTCAATTTAAAACATTAAAAACCTGCGCAGTGTGAGTATAAAAGTTTGTTACCAGATTAGTAAATTGCATTTGTGGCCCTAAAGTATCCAGTTTTGCTTGTTCTTGAAATATATTTTATTTCTGTGAAGCAAAACAGCCAAAAGCCCTTTTTCCCCTTTCAGTTCTGGTGCAGCTATACAATCATGTGGCCTTGTATTACATAATTATTATTATTAATTCCATGAGCACTCAGTCCTTTTGGGCACCACGTAATGACTTATTTACAAGAAAAATATTTGCCTATAAGGTATAACTTGGCAAGGGTTAGTAGATGGAGCCCATTAGATTTGACATTGAAAAGTGAACTCATCTGCACTTAGATATAATATAGATTCTTTCTTTTAAACCTTAATCTTCCTAATCTTCTGCAAATGTACTGGGCAATTAAACACCAGGAGATCGTTTAACATAATAATAGCTAATCTTGAACCAGCAAATTGTTCAGCTTTGAATTGTATGCATATTATGTAATTGTTAACTTCACTTCATCAACAACTTGTGCAACGTGGAGTGCTGGAAAGTACATGTAACAAAATATGTATACAGAGCTTAGGGCCAACCACAGAGAAAGTCCTGTGCTCTGGCAATTATGATAAAACCAACTTAAGACTGAGGTTATTTGACACCCAACAAATTGATATATTACAGTCTTTCTTCTCTCCATGGGAACAATTGTTTTTCTATTGAATTATAGGCCTTTCTATGAATATTTTAGACAAATCCTGGTAAATCACATGCCATTTGCCTTTGAGCGCACCCTCATTCAACATGATGTGTGTGCCATTGCGGACTACTTCATTTATCTCTGTATGTTTTTCATCAGCCCAGGAAGAGAAATAATCAATATGGAGTGTTCTGTGGGTGTCAGCAGATGATCGTAATAACCTTGAGATTAATGGAGGCTGTACACTGTCATTTATATGCACAGGGTGAGGGCAGGCACACATGTTGAGCTGGGATAAAAGAGGAAGATACAGATGTAACTCCTCAGTGACCCAGATGTGGCTGCACACAGAGCTCAAATTGAGTCGAATTCCCAACTTTAAACAAGACTTCAGATGTCTGAGAACATGCTTGTCTGAAGAAAAACTGCTTTCATAGTAAATCCATTCTGTTGTTTTGTTTCAAGTGTGCATCCATTAGTAAGAGTGGTCACGATTTAATCTGCTCAGCCTTTGGGAGGTGGTGATTATTTAGGAAACTATTTTGGACTTTGGAGTGTTGTAGGGCCAATGGTAGAAAATGTTTGGATAACTCATGTTTATTTCTTTACTCAGACTCAAATTGTAAGCCCTGCATTGTCTTTGCCAGTGATTATAGACTGATCAAGTCTATAGTTATCTTTTCATTGTGGGCTCTAGATGTTTTCAAGCTTTTCATACAGCGGTGTGTGTGTATGATGGTGTATGAATGTGTGTGAATGGACGAGTGGTTAATTGATGTAAAGTGCTTTCAGTGACTTGAAGGTTGAAAAGCACTACAGTGGTCCCTGGTTTATCGCAGGGGTTACTTTCTAAAAATAACCCGCAATAGGTGAAATCCGCGAAGTAGCTTTATGTTTTTACAATTATTATATATGTTTTAAGACTGTAAAACCCCTCACCACACACTTTATACACTTTTCTCAGACAAGCATTAACATTTTCTCACATTTATCTCTTAGTGTAGTGTTGAACATTTATGTAAATTTGTCTGAACACATTCTGTACTGGGCAGGAGACACGGCACAGAGGAGACTGATGGACAATGGTCTACAGTCCCTTAGCCAATCAGGATGCAGAACACGATGCACAATCATACACTGTAAAAAAAGCATGTAAAATTGCACAAAAAATTTGCAAAAGGTGAACTGCGATATAGCGAGGGACAACTGCATATAAAATGTGACCATTATCTATTTACCATAGTCAGTGTGGACTATACTATTGATTCCCATTTAATAGGTCTAGCTTAAACTCTTTTGGATTGACAAAAAAATCAATAGTGAAATACTAATTCAGGGGTCAAACACATTTTCACTGAGGGCCACATCAGCTAAATAGCTGCTCTCAAAGGGCCAGATGTAAAATAAATCTAATAACTTTTTAAGTTGTTAATTAACCTTCTCTTTATTTATTACATATTCAAGTTACAAATACTGTATATGTTTTTGCTTAGATGTAAAAATATGGCTGTGTAACTGCTTATCTCCAGATAACATGACATTTTAATTTACCCTGTTGTGGGCCACATAAAACAATGTGGAGGGCCACATTTAGCCCATGGGCCTTGAGTTTGACACATGTGCCTTAGACAGACATTCAAATGTGTCAACATTTGTACTAGTTGATCCTAAGCCTAGTATCTGCTCAAGCATTGACACCGATAAAGATTTGGGTTTTTCCTGAATAGCTGTAGAATGGTCTTGACCTTGAAGTACATGGTGAAATTATGATTTATTTTCATTTTTTCCATTTTATTATATATACACAATCGACACAAGATGACATTAGATAAAAGAGACAGCACTATTTTTTCATCGTGGTTTCTAAATGTCTATTATTAAGCGTTTTCGTTAGTATTGAAATCAAGTTTGAAAGTTTAGTATTGTCTAATTGTTATAACACTGAAATTTGTAAGATGCCAGAGGTTAGGGGTCAAAAGCTCATACTTAATTCTTACTATATCACCAGTATTTCTTTAAGGCATCAACTTTTTCACTCATAGGATGCAATAAGTATCAAAAATCTGATACTAATCAATATTAAATCTAGTATCAAAACACACAGGACAGAACTGAAATGCATCTTTCCTGAATAGCTTTAGAATGATCTTGAGCTGTACTGAACAAGTATGAGACCACAAAGGCTAGTATACACCCATGGACCACTATGGAACCTACCTGGTCGACAGAGGGATGACACAAATATAAGATCACAGGATCATTTAAAAGAAAATCCCATTCTATTGTCTAAAAAATAGTGTTTTTTTTTAAATTACCATTATTATTATCATCACGGTATCAGCATTGGCATTGAGTCTCAAGTCTATTCCTTAGTATTGGAATCAAATTTGATATTTTTGTATGAAGGCAACACTATAGACTATTTCTTTTTCATATCTACACTTGAAGCCATAGCCCTGTTCCTTATTGATGCTCTGTCTCTTTACCTGATTGACTGGTCAGGCGTTTGTTCTGCCTCATTCTCCTTTCGCTAAGCTAGAATTGCACTCTTGTCCATCTCTGTCAGCCTTGAAGCATTTTGGAGTGCAGGTGTCTGGCAGAAGAATTGTGGAGAAATGAGGCAGGGGTAGTAGAAGGAAGCAGTTCATGGGGCATTCAACCTGAGAGTTGGGGCAACTTACGAGGAAATGCAATGTGATTTCCTTGGCTGTGTTGGTAAATTACATCTTTGTTTAATTAATAAAACCTGTGGAAAGGTTCAGAGAATTTTGGACGAGTAGTTATATGATTGGATCTCCTTTTAATGGTGTGTATGCATTTTAAGATTGTTTTGATTATAGTGGTATTTACTCTTGCTGGGCAGGTGTTTATCACTTTATCTGTGCACACTCTGTTGGGGTCATGCAACAATAGTCCAATGGGGCTCATCTGGTCTTCCACTAATTTATTTTAAGATTATTTTTTCAGACCAAGGTTTAGTTTGTTTCCATACCTGACAGTTCCGACTGCTTACTAGCGGCCTTCCTCAGAGTGGTCATGTAATGTTGCTGTGACATGTCCAACCACAGCGCCATCTGCAGTCCCACTTCTTGAGGACAATATCCCAGGTGTGTGAGAGTAAAAAAGCCCCCTCGTCCCAGTTTATAGTCCCATGGGCACTATAAACTGGGGTACACACCTGGAATACAGTCCTGAAGAAGTCGGACTGCAAGTCATGCAGTAATGTTATAATGTAGCAACAATGTGTCGTAACTGTGCAGAGCAGCTAACTGTTGTTCTGATGTTGTGTGTGAGTGTTGTGTGTAATGCGACCAAGTCCAAGACATAGATCCCTTCTGGGACAATAAAGTTGAACCTGAAGCTAAATATGGTTGTGTAAATGAAATAAAGATGCTGAGTGAGTGTGTCAGAGATGTGATTGATAATAGCTTATTGCTGGCTCTTTTAAACTGTTATAGAGCTCAGGGCCCAGTCACGGGCCGTTCCCCCTACTTTACAACATGACAGCAATGTAGATATACCTCTGCGTCACCCACACAAAAAATCTACACATCAAAGCTACAGCGCTCGTCTTTCCGAATATGCAAACCATTTTCACCTGCAATCACCACAGTGCTACAGGGAAGCAGTTTTTACAGAAAAGCAAAAAAATTGGATTTGAACTTCACTTACCTTTGCATCATATATTGATGCCACATCAACATATTCCCAGAAAGTTGGTCTCATTCGTTCCGTACAGGGCCAGAGAATATAATCCAGGGAAGAAATTATGTCCACAAAATAAATGTCGAAAGTATTCCAAATGTGAAATCTGCTCCATCATCTTTTTTGCATTTCTTTTGGTGATTTCAGACATAATAAACTTCAGACAGCGCCGGTTTTGCATCTCAAAGCTAAACACGTGATTGGCCAGTAAGGTGTGGGCTGTGAGTTACTGAAGCCCCAGACAACAGTTCGTGGCAAAGAGTGAAGATCACACAGTGGACTCAGGAGTAGAAGACTTTATTTTTTAATGGGTTGGATGCTGTTCTTGATCGGTAAACGTGGTTTATTCTGCTATTGACATAATTATAGGTCAAATATATCATGTGTAATCCTTAGCATTACTTCTGTACACATAGTGCGCATTTGAACGCAGCGCTCTGGCACGTTTGCGTTTAGCTGTATGGATTAGACATCATTTGTCTATCATTTGAAAAATATTTTTTTATTCTGCAGTTTACAAATAAATTAAAATATTAGATGTGCACACATTAGCATCTCATCTGTGCACATGGGTGAGGCGCGCTCTGGCACGTTCCTCTGGAGAGTTACGGATCAGACTTTGCTTATTGTTGATATTTGGCAGAATATAGTTCAGACAGAGATAAATGTGCTGCTCAGTGATAAACCCAAATGTTATCTTCTGATTGACACCTAATTTGACAATCAAATATCGTAGAATGTTTACACTCGCTCTCACCGTTGTAGAATCAACCAATTACTACACATTATTCATTACTGATCCTTCACGCTAACAGCCAATGAACAGCTGAACTGAAGACGATGTACAGTTTGGCATGTTTTACTGTACACAGGTGGAGTACAGTGTAGAGACGCAGCTCCAGTCTGTGTAATTCCTGCATCATGGTGCGTTGTTTACTGTTTTTGTGTGATGATTATGGATATTGTTGGGCGTGTTCTATCAAAATGACGACTGGATTTGGTCAATTCAAATCTCAAAAGTTTATTTCCCTGACAGTTACAATCTAATACAGCACTTGGGGTCATATGATCTATCCCTCGAATGTGCAGCAGGCTCTGTCTGCCTTGAGTCTACTCCGGCAGCCTTATCTCTGTAAAGGACAGTCTACACAACCCCAACAGTTTCCCATAATTCATATCACACAATGTTGCCTTTAAAGAGAGACTGTTATAATGAGTGAATAGTTAGTGCTTGTTAAACAACCTTCAAAAGGATACAGCATTCAAAGAATATATGAATTCAGTATAAAAATGGTGCTTACATGACAATATTCAAAGGATATATGAATTATTATGTTTTGATATGATATATGAATTATATAATGCATCTAAGCTTTATTCAAACTAATATGCATTCAATATTTTGATATATGTATATGTGATGAGCATAGCCTTCAATATGTATATGATATATTACTTCACTTCTCTCAATTTTGTACTTTGTTTCCAATGCATTGGGTGACGTTACATGGGTGACGCTGATCAGATGCGCTGATCACTTAATACAAGTTTTTGCACAAAACAAAGCAAAAAATGTCTTGTGCCATGCAAGACATTTTTTTATTTTTTTTTTTACCATTTTGTGGACATTGCCATTGTGAATGTCTTCATTCTCTATAAAGGACACTGTAAATCAAAGGGTAAAATACCTATGCACCAAAAGGCCTTTAGAGAATCTCTTGTCTTGGATCTGGCAGAGGCAGGAGCCATCAGCACACAACAGGAAGAAGTAACCAGGGAGAAGCATCATCGTTTTGTGTACATCAACCCGGGCAGTGACAAGACACAAGGCAGATTGAAGTGCAGGAAGTGACATGCCAAAACTCCAGTGAAATGTTTAACCTGCTATATACCCCTGTGCTTCCAGCTACAAAGAGACTGGCACATGCTATAATGACTGGCACAGAAGAGAAGTCATAATCATGTACAGTGCGTTTTCAGTTTGCAGTGTGTGTGTGTGTGTGTGTGTGTGTGTGTGTGTGTGTGTGTGTGTTTACATTTTGATGTGTGTGTGAACTTTGTAAATATATTTATTTTGACCCATACCACTTGTTTTGACTATATATATTATATACAAATATACATTTTATATTATGTACATTTGTATAGCCATTTCAAAACATAAGTAATAGAGCAGCTCGGTGTGCAGATAAAGACTCCTCTGAGTGTAAGCTTTCAGTAGAGCCCTCATTGATGTCTGTGGGTTGAAGCATTCAAAAGGTATTGCTTTTTTTCGAAACGTTCTCCAAATGTCTCCATTTGGAGTGTGTGGATACATTTGGATACATCAAAAGTCCCATAAAACGTCCGGATTTACTAATAGTAAAATGAGTGTAAAAATCTCATTTACAGATATTGTCCTCAATTTTGAAATGCGAGAGCTTCAATAATATTTTCAGTTGAGATATAGTGTATTTTTTATCCCAAGCTACCTACTGCAGCTTTGTACACCTTCATTTTAGCAAAAAAACAAGAAAAATATAATTTTTTATGTGTGTTCAAAAGTGTATAGATGCTTCCCACACATACTTAGTGATTCTGACACCTATTGGTAAAACTAGTGGGTGTTACCATTACAAAGACCCCAATAATGGTTATCATTCTAATTTGGAGATGTCAGAACAAAAGCAATTTCACCAAAATGACCCAGAATTGTAAGGGGTTAAGAATATCAATAAGGGTGTGTGCTAATGTCATTGATTTTGACATAATGGAACAGAGATCTGAAATACAAACTTTCAATGTCTTTGTCCAGTTAATAATGCACCACGACAGCTATTTTAAATGAACAGCCTCCACTTTTCATTGCTTGAATAGAATGAGTCTGCAGTCTGCACATAATAAGTGCCATAATATTTCAGGCTGTGGCCAGTGTCATAAAGATATGTTAATTTCTAATTTAGTTTTTCAAATGAGAAAATAACTTTGAATTTTAGAGCCATTTTGGGTTGGTAATCAAAAAGCTTGAATATTCTTGGCCCACCGTTTTGATTTTTTTAGTGTGACAGTTGTTGGATTGATTTGGAGAACAAAATCATGAGTCATTCTGCAGTTTTATATCCTGTCTCTTCATTTTGTGGTTGACGTGACATTGTCTTTCTCTCTGTGTTTCAGTGTGGACAAGAGCTTCTCCAGGACCAAAGTTTTATGGTAAGTCTGGGCTTCATGCTCACACTTTATTGAGCAATCAGAAAGTCTGGAGTAGCTTTTTTCCCACAAAAGGAGGAAGTATTTAAACCTTTGTAACTCTTTCTTTTTTGTTAATATTCATTTTTATGGATATTTGAGAACGTGCACAGTTTTAGAACAACTTTTCTCATATGGCCAGATGAAACACAATCAATCATAACACTGCTTATGATCCTTTCTTATGGATTTACTAAACATAAAATACTGCAGCACACAGTGGTCTTATTTAAACTAATGATGTGATGTGAGTCAACTCTTTTGAATGGTTCCACAAGGGGTTAGCGTCAATATCTTTTTTAATGTATTCTCTGCAGTTTCATTCTTTTCCCCTAGAGTTGTATTTTTGCACAGTGAATTCTTTATATACCTTACTGGGATTTTAAAGCCAGTTGACTCAGCAGGCTGAAAAGAAATAGAAATAGACTTTGATTTGTCCATCAGCTTCTCGCTCAGTCAGCAACTTACTGGACACATTCACTTATAAAAGACATGATCCTACATCTTTAATCCTCAAGAAATGATGATGCACAAATTTCTTGCTTTTCTGTTTCTGACTAAAATACTAAATACCATCTGGGTCTTGTGATGTTTGAGGTAAGAGTGCTTCTTTGGATTGTCCTCAGCTTCATTACAAAGATTCAAGTAGACATTGGTCAGTTTATAGCAGGTGGTTATGTCCTTCTCACCTCACATACTGCTGCAAAATGCAGAACTGCACACACTTGCCCAGGTGTTTTGTGGGTGCTATAGCTGACAGCTTGTGCTCCTGTCCTGGGAGAATTGATAGAAAGTGAATGTTACATAGACATCCTCTGGAGTGATGAATAGTGTGTTTCTGAATTCGGTCTTCCTGCCAAAGCCCTGAGTGTGTTCATCATCTGTTTATCAGCATTTTGTTCTTGTTTACAAGGCTGCCAGCCACTATGCTAAGTAAGGAGAAAGAAAATTTAGAGAATATGCTAAAAGGAAACTTTGTTGGTTGGTCTAAATTAAAATCATGCTTGTCCAGTTTTTGGATTGTTTTAAAATTTTAATATTAACGCTTTTGGTTTCCTCATCAAAAGCATTCAGTACAAAGAGTTTTGTACTTTGTATTTCATTTACGTGCATGTTAGAGGTTTCCTACATAATTAAGCTGTCTCCATTAAAATGTCCCACTTCCCTCTATCTCACAGTTTATACAGATAATGGAGGTGCTGAAATGCATTGTTATTAAGCTGTCACGGTGCATTTTAACTGCTTGAATATTGTAGAATGATTTTTGCATCAATAATGTCAAGTCATCTTTATTTAGTCTGATAGGTCTATTTTTGCATCCTCCTCTCTCTCCCCGCTCTCCTTTTACCTGCAGGCTCATGTCCAAATCATTTCTGTCTGACCTATCTGACTTTATCTCCAAGTCCAGAGAAACAAGATGCATTATTTTCTGATTCATCTGCTTCCCTCTCCTCAAAGGAAATATGAATGTGATACATGTTTTGCATGCTTCTGGTATTTCATTACAATCTGGGAAAAACAGATTAGTATTTTACATTTTAATTTAAAATAGCAATACTGATCTAAAACATCTCAATAATAGAAACAGGTCTATTCATTTCTGATTTTCACATGTGCCTTTACGCTACATCACTGCAAACGGCATCATAACAAAGGATTTCACAGCAAAGTCTTTGGGATTATTGTTCTACTTTAAGTTTGTAAGTCACTGATTTCATAAAATGCCTTTTTGATTTTGGCACTTCATTCTTGGTGTGACAG
The DNA here is from genome assembly GCF_009829125.3 of Periophthalmus magnuspinnatus. NCBI lineage: Eukaryota > Metazoa > Chordata > Actinopteri > Gobiiformes > Gobiidae > Periophthalmus > Periophthalmus magnuspinnatus. The sequence continues at coordinate 31,450,637 of NC_047130.1, forward strand.
TTGGCAGATTAACAGATGAATCTTTGTCCTCATTAGTCATGAGGATGTATTTTTGGATGAATGAGATTTTGTGTCCCTTTCATTACGCCGGTATCTTCCTGCAGCCTGGTACAGTGTTATGCCATAAACAGTGAGAAATGTGTTTGTCCTTAGGGAACAATAGGAGAGTCACTATTTTTGAGGAGATAGTTTCCCACTGTTTATTATCATCTTATTCTCATCTTAAAAGGGACATATTATTTATTAGGTCCAGTACATGTTTTATGTTATAGTAGTGCTCTCTCATCATTAGTTTTCTCGAAGTTGTATTGTGATTTATCCGTGCACGCTTTAGTAACTTGAGGTTTGAGTGCTCAAAAAGTCTCGGCTTTCACTTACCCCCATCCCAGATTTCTTCCCAGTACTTACTTGTGAGTACTAGTGAGTATATATTATTACTTGTGAGTATAAAAATCCTATGCTTGCCATAGTGAAATACTACTATAAAGAGGTATGTCAGATCTGTACTTAGAATAGGAAGTCAATGTAGCTGTTTCTATCAATCAACACAATTTAAAAATGTATGTTATAGTTCAATACTAAATTGTAAAAGCATAATATGTCTTTTTATGATTTACGTAAGGCAGGGCAGTTTAGCTAATTCATTTGTTTAATTCATGTTTTTCATAATCAAGAAAAACTGCAAAATTGTGAAAATAGGCATCATTATGAAACAAGGTTACACCTAACCTTACTTGCAAAAATCTCATTCTAATCATAAACTATTAAAATTAAATTGCATATGTATACAAATGTATTTGAAGGCACAATATCCTAAAACAACAGGATATGATAGGATTGAAAACATAAAATGTAAAGCTTTTCTCTTGGTTGAAACACTTGCAATCCCTGCTCTGACTCTGATTAAGACCGTTCTGTTGAAGGGGTGAATGTCTTTTTGTTTGACAGAGCTAAACTGCTCACAGCTCTGTGTTCTCAATTATGGCCTCATTAACTTGATTGCTCCTGATAATGACGCTGCTTATCGCTATCAGTGGTACACTCACTGCTGCACCGTAGTGAGAACCGTGAACAAATATAGCATTTCTAGTGGAGCCGTTGGAACATGTCTAACCAGCCTAAATTAGCACCGATTAGGGAAAGAACATTTAGAAATTACACTCTAATGAAGTGGGTCTGTAATTTGCTTCAGACATCAGACATCTACTGGCATTTTACTATGAATTTGAATAAAACTGTCTAGTTAAAAATGGCCCTCCAGGATCCTCCTTGGTTGTGGTGTGCTGGTTTGGTATTTGTTGCTCTGTACTACAGTCGTTCCTGGGACAACTGCTTGATGCAAGAATCTAAGTGGAAATAAATTGGTCTTCTGTCAAGTGGTGAAGAAATGTGAGCTGAAGAGGCTCCTAATGGGTGATCCTTGTTCTTTAGATAACTGATAATGGCTCTTCAGTGTCCTAATGGGCCAGTGGTGCGAGAGGAAAGCTAACAAGGAAGACGGCAGACAGTTGGATCGCATAAAAGTAGAATCAGATACAGCTGATTGTTGTACGGTACACACTGTTCACCAGGAACCACCTAAAATGACACAATTCCCCCTGTTTTTGCATTTCAATATGATAAAAACAATGAAATAATGCAGTGAAGTGTTAATATGTAAGTTTTCAAAAGTGTGCACAAGTTCTTTAAGATAGAAAAATAAAAGATTGTGAAAGTGTATTAAAAAAGCAACAGTTAGAGTTTGGAGCTTTTCCACCGATTTACTCGATGGTCAACAATTGCTCAGGTTGAGGGTCTAATTGTGATAGTTATTATACATAGTTTTGTTTTATTTTTTTGCTAATGCCCCCTAGTCCTGTGCTATAAAAACTAATAATAATCATATATTTTGTAAACCACCACATTTCCAAGTCTTTGCATGTCCACATAAAGGCTTGGCTCTCTATTATTGCATTTAGCAGTGGTCCAGGGGCTGTGGTCAGTAATGTCTGCCCACTCCAATAGATGATTAAAAGGCCAATAACGCACACAGACACAAGTGCCTACTATGCCCTTTTCCTAATGCACTTCATTAGTTCCTCACTAAGTATAGATGTATGCAGCTAATTAATTAGATATCTCAGCCTTATTGAGGAGATAATGTTCTGTGTAGTTGTTTTGTTTTTTCCACCATTGGGAGCTTGAATGTGCATGTTCAAGCTCTATTACTTATCAATGCAGGAGTTTTCCTCCATCAAACACAAAAGAATGATCATTGATGCACACTGTTGCTTTCGTAATGCTTAAAATGAGTTATGAAAATGGAACTGATGACGTAAATGCAGCTTGTTGTATTACCTTTACATTTCTGAACACACAAATGAGTCACAGTTATTGTTCGGAATTCAAAATACATGCTTTTGTTTTGGTGGTGATGGGTGACATTGGAACTAGTGGAAGAATGGCATAGAAACACGTAGTCATTGTAAAGATCTATTTGTGGAGCAGAGGAAACAAGACAAATGACAGGGACCATAACAGTTTAAAATGTCTTCAACAGCCTGGTGAACATCTAAGCACACTTATGCCTCCATAATGACTCACATTAATCAAATACAAACGTTTATTATATTTATAGTCAATCAGTTTGTATCATACTAACGTGAAACATTATATACACATAACATATTATTTGTCTTTGTATTGGTTTGTGAGAGAAGGTAAGATCCAAGAAGGGAGTTATAGTAACCTCTGACAAGTCAATTTTTCAAAAAAAAACAAAAACAAAACAAAAACAACTAAAAAAAAAACAACAAAAACAAAATTATTCACTCCCCAGTGTCAAAATTATTAAAAATAAACTCTCGTTGTTTATATATGTTAATAATGAGGAAAAAAAAACAAAAAACAACATATGTATATGTTTATTTATTTTTTTCATTTTATTTTTTTTTACAACACTGTGCCTGATTTAAAATCTTAAAAATGTAAGAAACACATTCACCGCAATGAGTTTATAAGCACTTTCCAATATTGACACAGAGCAGAGCAGTCTACAGTGACTGTAAAGCTGCAGGAACACTTCCTGGTTATCAAACAATAAAATGCTTTCTGATGCAAACAGCACATGGGTGACTTATTTTGACCTTAAGAGATGCATATACAATATATCTATACTAAAAATATCTATATTAATATTAGTTTATGTGTATAATTTTCTCTTTCTCATAGACCATTAAACTCTGATATTCTTTTTTACTGCAGACCAGCACTCACTTGGGAAGCTAAGGAACATCCAAATAAAGAATAAAGAAGAAGAGTGTTAATAACCCTATTATCAGGGGTGGACAAGGGGGTTCGGTGTACCTGGCCACAGGGTCTTAGGGGTCCCTCATCCTATTAATTTATATTGGAGACATATAAGGCTTCTTGCCCTTGGCCCCCAAATGTCTGTCAGCCGGCCTGTCAGTTACATCTTTTTTTTACCTGATTTGCCAGTGAATGAAAAGCAACTGCCCTCTCTTAGTACATGACATCCTAAAGACATATAGTGAGTGCAGACGCTAACTGACATGTAGCTTCAGCTTGTAACACTTTGCAGTAATGGTACATGATCGGGTAAAGTAGATGGTTACATCACAGTTCATTGAGCCATGAGCAGGTTTAATATTGGCTTTGGCAAATGTTTTGTTTTTCTTAGATGTTAACATGCAGGACAGGTATCTGGCCTAAAGCCTTCCCTCAGGCTGTGATTAGAGACTTTGAAGTGATCCAATCTGGTCTAGTTTTCAGCACAGAGTGAGTGCATGAATACAAATGCACTGTATATTTAGCAGACAGTATATCGACTCCACACTGCATAGAGGAAGGGAGGTTGATCAAACTAATCAAGTTTGTCTTTGGTGATTAGACTCCTGATCCTGGCTCATCTGTTACCTCCACCCGTGCACTGTCACCATGGTTTGGGCCTGGGTGCTTTTCCCAAAGTCAGTGCAGCAGGCCACACAACATCGGGGTAACTGCAGGAGCTCACACATTTTTTGGCACACTGACAAATGTGTTGGGTTAAGGTAGTGCTTCCCTTTCCTGTCAGGAGGTGGCTATAGTTTAGGACAAGTCCACGCACTCTCTGGGTCAATATCACATCTTTGCTACACATTTTTACTGTGGAAAGATTTACAATATCGATATTCTTACAAAAGCCACACTATCACCTCTCGAAATTGTTTTTCAATCATCTATTCATTTCCAAACCCTAAAAATTTATTTTCTTGAAATGGCTACAACTAAGATCTCTGGACTCTTTTATCAAAGAATTTAAGAGGATGCCCATTTATAAAGTCATGGGTTATGAGCTGAATTATTAAAAACTTGTGCTGAAGAGCTGGCCCCCATCTGGCAGCATCTTTTCTACTTATCCCTAGACAAACATCAGCTGCCAGAGATGTGGAAAAAGCCCATTATAGTTCTGTGCTGAAAAAGACATGTCCGTTAGAGAGTAATAATTACAGGCCAGTAGCATTGACCTCTAATGTAGTGAAAGCAGTGGAGAAGATTATAACGACTGAGCTCCGACAAAAAGTAGAGCACCAGTTAGATCCATATCAATTTGCATATTCAAAGATTGAGAGCACCAGTGATGCCATCTCGACCGTAGCGCATTTTATTCTGAAACATCTAGAAAGCTTTGTAGCGTATGCAAGACTTGTATTTTTTTATTCCAGTTCAGCGTTTAATACACTTCATATCGACGTTCCTATTTGTAAGCTTGCCCACCTAAATGTAAACTCCTGGCTGATTAAGTGGTATTTCTCCTTTCTAACCAAACGCTCACATAAGGTTCTGTATCTAATTCTGTATTCTCTAAGGAAACTGTAGCACGGGGGCGCCCCAGGGTACAGGCAGCTCTGCACTGTTGTCAGCTCACACCCTGACCAGTATGTAATCAACTTTTACTGCTGCTCACAGACTGCTCTGACATCAGCAGCACATCTGAAAACATCTGGAGTAGACCACTTTATTAAACGGTGTGATGATCACTACTTACATGTTAATGTGAACAAAACAAAAGAGGCTGTAGTGGACCCTGGGTCAACTGGATGAGGTAGTGATACATGAACAGAAAAGGCTCAACGCATTATACTTATTATATTATATATTATTACAAATATTTAGGGTTTCAAGTGGATGATCATATGAGTTAGTATGAGCGTGTGAGTGTGTGTGCTAAGATACACCACTGTCTGTACTTTCTTAGGACATTAAGGGTGTTTGGAGTCAGCCAAAATATTATGCTGACGTTCTATAGAGCTAGTCTGTGCTAAGGTATGGAATAGTCAGCTGTTTTGTAAACCTGACTGTCAAATATAAATGGCAGTTCCTTAGACTGGTAAAACTGGCTGGTAACATCATGGGTGTGTTTAATCTGACTGCCTCACAGACCATCTTTGAACAGTCAGTTGTGAAACAGGCTCTGAAGATGATCAGTGATCCCTCTCATGTGCTCAGCACACAGTATCATCTCCTACAGTCTGGGAGGAGATACAGGCCTCCTTTATGCAAAAATAACAGGTACAAAAACTAATGCCTCAGTCCCTAAAAATGATTAACAACATTGATGTGTGAGGACTGAGTGACTGTGATTGTTTTTGTGTTGTTATGTCGTGTCTGTATGTTAATGCTCCGAGGCAAATTTTGAAAATAAACAAAACCTGAAACCTGATCTCTAAAGGCCTTTGGATATGAGATTTTTACTACATTTGACAGATAAAGCTTTATAGAGACACCCCCCCCCCCCCCCCCCCCACACACACACACACACACATATGTATACATATATATATATACAAAGATGTTTTCATGTTGTGATGTAATTACTGCTCAGTCTGAGTCTTAAAACCTCTTCTCTCATGTTTTGGCGTCTGTATATTGTCCAAATAATGTTTTGATTACTCAAATTTATTTCAAAAATCAATTAGTTGTAATGAATTAATAACTTGTTTCAGCCCATGTGTTAGCAGAAGTAGCGAGCAGGAGTCAGTGAGTGCCTGTGGTGATTGGAGCTGTGACTGAACTGCTGACCCTGGGGTTGTTGGGTTAATGCATTAACCACTGAGCCATTGTTTCCCCGTTAGACTCCTGTTTATGTTTATTAGTCATCAAGTTCTGGTTATTATAGCCATTATGTTTTTATTTTCCCTCCATAACTTTCTTGTTGCCACACCAAATGTTAATTTTAGTTTGTCACCTTTTGGAAAGTGCTGACAGTCTGGGCCACATCTCCACAGTGTACACAGGGGGCGCAGCTAATGAAAAGCAAAGAATCTCAACATGACCCATATACAACTGCTCTTGTAATTACACACCATCTGATTAGCCTGACAACACAGTATTCCCATGGACTTAGACTGATAATTTGTTTAGTCAACCTCCTTACGACCTGGTTTGACTCTCGTTTGTTCTGGCTTGTGTTGGCAAAGATCCTCTTTCATCTCCTGCTCCTCCTCACTGTCAGATTACCCCACACTAGAGCAGCCATGTTGATTTGACTTAACCTACATGCTGCTGTCTGCCTTCTCTGTCAGTTCAATATTGACTTAATTCAGGTTTTCCTATGGTTTTTATTGTGTGGCTCAGATTCACCTGGGACAAAACCAATTTTGTGTAAAAGACTCAAAAAACTGGGTGTGTTTGGATTTGTTCCTTTGTGGTATCTTGTGCTATAGCTGTGGGCAGATTGTAACTTTATATTCACATCAGGGTGTGTGGGACTGTGCTACAGTCTGGACTCATATCCCATCTCAGTTTGGTTTCACTAGAGCGTATTGATTCACAGTGCTACCATTAGCGCGGTGTCGGCAGAGCTAACCCTGTGGAGCAGCAGCTAAGTCTGTGTGAAGTAATGCCTCAGAGGAAGGACCCAGCGGGAGCAGTCATGGGCTCAGGACGGCACCGCAGAAGCTTCTCAGACACACTCCTGCTCAAGGTGGAACACATTTGGTAAAGAAATACACCACTTCTATGCACTCACACTCGGAGCATTGGATTTACTATTATAGCATTTACTTAAAGCTGACTTAAAGGTGCACTTATCTGAGGGAGGGTCCGCCACCTTCTTTGTTAATGCTTATTTTTATTTTCTGGAATTGTCCACAGTCTGATATTGAACTTGTCAACCTCTTGTTTATTATTTTAACACATTGAAAAAGTTGTGAGTGGGCTCACCTCTCCCGAGATTTGAACTGTAATTTGGTCTAGGGGGGTCATTCTAGTTTAAGTACCATATTTTTTTGGCCGAGGATGTGACTTATACTCAGATGCGACTTATACGTGAAATTATTAAAATATATAATTCCGCATCTTCGTTATTGTCACAGTGATAACTGCTCGAGGGCACTCTAGACCAGTAACACAGACATGTGGAAGCGGCACTTCATCTACATCTACCAGATTTAGAGATTTAGAGTGAGATCGAGAGTAAACTTATTAGCTTGTTTTTATGCTTTAGTTATCTGATTAACTGTTAATATCTTACGTTAACGTACCAGACACGTGTTCAGTTTGTTGTCTATGTGTTACATTAGTGTGCTGTATCGCTATTCAGCCTGTTCTTTATTTTATTGTTATTATTATAACTTGCCAGTACAGATAAAATGTGTGTTCTTGGTCTCGGAGTTTGTAAAATAAATTTACCAAAAAAATGCGACTTATAGTCCAGTGCGACTATGCTTTTTTCTTCATTATTATGCATTTTTTGGCTGGTGTGACTTATACTCCAGAGCGACGTATAGTCCGGAAAATACAATAAAATAACTTCTCCGTCCAGACAAGCAGGTGGTGGACCCTCCACTAGAAAAGCTGTGTAGTGCACCTTTAAAACATTGTTATTGTGGGATTGTATGGTTGTGAGATTCAAAAGAAAGATCAAATGGATTGTGCAATTTAAGGAACTATTTGTAATAAATATCATTGGTAGCCTTTTCTTTTTTGTGCTTTTGTTAACTTATTGATGTGACTTATAGAGAAGGGCTGTACTTTTGCAGTAATAGTACATATGTTGCAGTAATTGTTCTGAGGCTATACCTTTGGTTACATCAGTGGTAAACAAACAAATGAAGTAAGTTCAGCTCAGTGTGTTTCTCTTGGAGGTGTTACACCACTTACTGGTCTTTTCTGTGTTGTTAACAAGATCGTAATAGGGTTTGTGGACACACGTTTGTCATCTGTCTTTTTTCAGTATTGAATCATTTCTTAATTTTTAATGAGTAAGTTTGCAGAGTTGTTTACAGTAGTTACTTCTCACATCCACAAGATGGCATGAATGAACTAGTAGCCTAATCCCAAACCTTGAAAGCACAAACCCATTGCTTGTTCTAGCTCGACAGCTTGTTCTTCACTATACACTGCTAATTATTATTCTTACTTGTATTCTGAGCTCTCTCTCTAGAATCAGCAAACAGAAAACTGGACTCCACTATAAAGACTTTTCAATTGTTCTGTATAAATGTGCTAAATGTGCCAAGTACTTCAAAGCTTTTTAGCTAACTGCCTTTGCTAATGTGTCATCTGGACAATGGCCTTTTTACAATAATTATTCTTGAGAGGTTTTTGCAACATTTGAAAAAACTGCTGCGGTGATCAGATAACAGAACAAAACACAATAATGTTACTCTTTTTGTACACATGGCTCTCAAACACATTTGGTTGTTGCATTGAGTCTTTTTGAATGATCAAATGTGTTATTAACAGACTGAGTGAGTGAGCGAGTGAGGGAGCGTGTGAGGGAGAGCAACACCCACAGACGGATGGACGGATGGATGAACACAGGAGGGAGCTGGAGATGGTAACAAAGGGGAGACAGTGTGAAACAAGCATTGAGGACGAAGATTGTTTGGTGCTCTCCTCCAGAACACATTTGAGCACGAGAGAGGGATGAGCGGAGAAAGGGAGGGCTAGTCAGAGCACCAGCTGAGAGGAAGCATCAGAAACTGTTTGGAGTTGGGCTGAACGGAGCTGCAAGAGACTGTAAGGTAAGGCAGACAACTTTGTGTCGAATTAAGCTTGAGATGATAGAAATTGTTTTGTATTTTATCTAGTACCCAGTTTCAAACTTTTCTTATGGCCATGTGGGCACACAGGAAGCCTCGGACTGGCATCTTGAGTGAATGTCTTTGCTTTCATTGTGCATTAGCCGCTGTACTTCATTGGATTAGCTGCTGTCTACTAAGTGGACCTGCACGGCTTAGGGGCTTTATGGGTCTGTCTCGCTCTGTTGACCAGTCGGTCTGGACTAAGGAAACATCCAACATCCCAAAAACAAACTAAACAAAATTAGACTTTGAGGGAGATTTGGGAGATTGACAAAACGGAATATCTCGTTATTAGATTTTAGCATTATCTCAATAACAATATTCTTACAATATGGATGTGGTAAAACATAAATGTCTTGGCTGAGGTTACGATTAGCACAAAACATGAATGAACCATAAGACTAACCACAAAAGTGCAGAAATGTCACTTTATACCCTTGTTGGGCAGATTACAGTAGATATTTCTGTATTTTTCATTTTAATAAGTTTGAACAGTATACACAATATACCAATTTGCCATATCTCCAAAACAACCACTGCCATATTATCACTTTTTTTATATATTTCCCATCTCTGCTTCAGTAAAATGTAAACGCAAATCTAATGTAAGAATTATACCACAGAGACCTGCTCCTGTAGAGAAAGGCATAAATACTTTCTCCCATCATGCAGCTGTGAACGTAGCATCAACAATTGTCAAGCTGAAACGTGGCAAGATAACTACAGGCTATGTGATCAGCTCACATTGGTCTAAGTAGGATGAATTTACGTGTCATGACGATGGTGCTAATAATACGAACAGCCTCAAACAAGAGCATGATGCTACTAAGGTCCTCACGCTATATGAAAAACATTTAGTACAATTTGGGCTATATATATCTACTCTACCTTGCACTGAGGTCACTGTAGGGACAATGAACAATGAACAGACATGTGGTTCAAGCTACTACATCTAAAAGATTTATCACTTAAAAATTCTAAAGTCAAATTTGCGATAACATGGTTCGGCCCAGTGCATATTGTTGGGTCCTTGGGCAAGACACCTTACCTATTCTATATGTGAATTATGTTCTGTGTAAGTGATTGGTGGTGGTTTGGGGGGGGCAAAGGATGCAAATTGGCTGCCTTGCTTCTAATAGTCCACCCCAGGACGGTCGTGACTATATCTTCAAAAGGCATCATATATAAATACAAGGCACTGTTATTATTATAAAGCTTACACACGGTTTGTTGTTTATGAGCTCTATATTAAGCATAGTCATAATGGTCATAATGTTATGCCTGATCTGTGTAAATAAAGACAACATTTTCATCATCCAGTTATTACATTTTCTACATGACCTATAATCTTCTGTTCTTACAAAATACTACAAATGTCAGAGGTAGTGCTGGACGCCTACAGGTCTGCTAGCAGCCATTTTCCTGAGCTTTAATGGACACTGTTGCGTTTCCATTAATAGACCAGGGGCTTACTCTGGCGTAGTGGCACTGAGGCAGATTATTCCTGACATCTTGTGATTGTGTCCAGCGGTTCCAGTGGAGATGACACGCAGTGGTTTATATGTCCACTATTTAGCCCTGGGCAGATATTATATTTAGTCAATCGTTATGTACTCCAGACAAGGTCCTTAAGTATTTGTCAGGGTTTAACTGGTTGTACTAATGCTGATGTAGTGTAGGAAATAAAGCCAGAGGTAAATGCTAAATGGTATACATATTGTCTAATTTCTAATGCATTTGTTCCCTCCTTCGTTCCAGGAACAAATCTGACTGAACCTGAAGTGCCTGAATGAGAATGAGAGAAATTCTGCATGATTCATAGTTAAATACTGCAGTAGGGCTGGAGTCAAGTAAACAAACTTATGGCTGACCAAAGAGGAAACCGTGTGAATTGATTTGTCAACAAAAAGGTGCAAGGCAAATTATTATGTATCAGATCAAGCACACATGATTTCACATATAAAAATCACCATTCATACAGTAAAGTAATAGTAAACGAGGTATTTAGCTTGTATGTAAAAAGGCAGAATAAACTCACAATTCTAATAATGCCAGTGAAATAATTAGTCAACTTATATTTTTGTCGACCGACTCAACGGATAAAGATCTCGAGCCCTATACTGCAGTGTGGTTGTGTCTCTATTTAGTCATAAAGTATTCGCCTTGCAGACCATGTAGCGTAGTAATGTAGTAAATAAATGATGAATATTTTCTATTTTCTTGACATTCTTATCCTATTCCATATTGGCAACAGTTATCTGGGGATTAACTACTAAGATAATGTGGCAGACGAGTCTTATACTCATTTTGAAATATTTACAACTAAAATATGAGTCATTGTTTTTTGATAAATACAACCATTCTGTGGCTAAATTGCACAATCTACAATTTTCTGTTTACAATTGATTCCCCAAATTGCAATGCATTTTACACAGAGGAGATGAGGCCTGTAATATTCAGATAACAATTGGTTCTGTTGCTGGTTGTGTTCCATCAGTGTCACATAGTTTTCAGGATATAGGTATAAGAGCCTCTATAGTATAAATTCTTTGCTTGAATTCATAGATAATGAGGTTTGTAGAGCTAACCTTGACCCATCTTCCATTGAGAGCGTATAGCCAACCGCTGCATCTCTGCGAGTGGCTCTGCAGAGGTGGCTGTCCTACCTCATTTGTACTTTGCAATTCATTCCAGCCATGCTCGGACTGCACAAAACTGGACCTCCTATCTGAGTCCATATGGGGGCAACAGCTGGCATTCTATTGGATTGGGTGAAAGATTTATTGCCTGAAAACTAAGCAACAACCCAGTGAAATCTCATCTTTCTAAACAGATTGAAAAGGGGTTTGTTTTTTGTTTTTTTTGTTTTTTTTTATCAGAAATGGGTTGTTTGTTTTTTGCAGTGTTTTCTTTATTTTTTAATGGCCCTATGACAATAACTTTAATTTCTTTGCTCCACCACATAAATGTATATATGGTACACAATGAAATCACATTTTTCAGTTTTATAGTTTATAGTAATGTGTGGCTTTGGTGCATTTGTAGTTGGGATTGTGGATTCAAATATAACCACTTATAATCGTCCTAATATTAACTAAAGTCTTATGCTTCTTTTGAGAGTCCATGATGGTTGACCATTAGGAGGAGGGTTTGAGAAAACTGCCTGTAATCCTGTATTTGAGCATAGAGCTATATTAAACAAAGAAGTACTGAACCACAATCCAACAATATTGTCACAGGAATCAGATTGCAAATAGAGTTTTAAAATGATACATTTTAACATGCTCAGCGACATTTGTAAGCATCAGTTGTTACCTTAAGAATTAGAACTACTGAAGCATCCCTGTAAATCTGGAAACATGTTCAAATGCATGTGGATGTGTTCAAATGCATGTGGATGTGTTCTGAAACACATTCTGTACAACATTTGATTCAACTGGCCCTGACTTATGTGTGAGAACAGTCTGGCAGCAGTCAGGGTGAGTCGTGCCATAAACTGTCATGATATTTACCGTCATGGAGCTTTAGTGTCTCCTGCCTCTGTGCCCACCCCACCTGCTGCCCCTCACCTGCCCCTCACCACAGTGATGATATGCATATACTTTGCAGTAAAGAGCAAACATTGATGGTTATGAAAGCAGCGTTGCCATGGTTATATGCAGAAGTCTTTCTCTTTCATATACCAATTACACACACCTTTCACTATTAGCTCATGGTCACTGTTATGCAGTGATTTCTATGTTTTATTTAAATTTTATGTAAATTTACTGGTGGGGGGCATATGCTTGTCTCCATAGAGATTTAAATACCTGAAATGTTCCTCAGTATGGCATTAAACAAACCTGTAACCATAGAGGCCAGCAGGTGGATACAGAATCCATCATCCAACTCTGCTATGATCGTCAAAAGCTCCGCCCTACCTAGTGATGGCGGTGTATCAGGAAGTCAGATCCAATGAACCGAGGACACGCACTACATTACCTCCACTGAGACAGTGTGGGTTTTTTGAACCTGAATGTGTGAGTTTATAAAGGCAGCCACGGGGAAACAGAAAAACTTGTTTTTTGCATCAGGCAATTGCTTAAACAAGTATAGGAGTGATACATAGTCATTTTGAGCATTTAACTTGCACAGTGCACCTTTAAGGTGGTCTGATACAAGCTTATTCTGTACCACATTAAAGAATAAGGGTTTCATTGGAACAATCTTCTTGTAACATTTGAAATGTGCTTTGAATTCTTTATAGTTTGATCAAACCATTGGACAATTCACTGGTTATGACTTTACACTCATCTAATACATTCAGCACAATTCATACATTTGAGCTATGTTGATTTATGAGTTTGAGTAGCATATGACAAAATTCATTAGTGACCATTTTAAGCTTATGTACGATCAATAAGAAGTTTCATGGTCTGTGTGCACATTGCAATTCATCTAAATCTTCCTCACAAGAATTAATTTCCTCTGTGATCCACACCATAACAAATCTGAGCCATGCAGTGTCATCACTTCTTCCTCTTGGATGGTTGTACTTGATGAAGTGTCAGTCATTTCTGTTTAGCATTATCTCTTTGGCAGATAAAGCACAAATCCATGGCATTATAAATGCAGAAGCTGAGAGAAAGATGGGAAAGACACAGTGTTATATGATGAGACCAGACAGAGGGAGGGTATACAGCAGGATGTCAGCTGACCATCATCGAGTGTTTATGAATCAAGGTGATTTTATGATTTAGAGAAAAGAGGATTCTTCTCTAGATGAAGGAGGGTTTAATAGGGGTGCTCACTGCTCACACAGGAGCCTTTTAAAGTTATTGCCCCCATGGGGAATTTTGTCCTCTGCATTTGACCCATCCATTAGTGCCACTGGCGTAGCTGTCAGGAGCAGTGGGTGTAGGACACATCTCCAGATCTTCAGTTAGGCTTGGTCTGGACTACACATTAACAAAGGTTCTCTGTCGAACCTGGAATCTTCTTTTTGTGAGGTGAGAGTGAGCCACTGTGCCGCCACTTGGAGTGAACAGTGGAGCACACCTTTCCATGTTTGCCTTGCTGTTTTCTAAACAATCCTGTCATTTATTCAAATACAGAGTAGTTGCAAGATTGGATGCCATGAAATGGGTGCATTGGCCATCCAATTTATCCCTGTTGGATATCCCTTTTTGTAACTTTACATTTGAAAGATAATGCAAGCTCTTGAGGTGTTCAGTGTTCTTCTGTATTGTTAGTTTTTTCAATAATGAATTCTGAGTTGAAAGCCAGACACTGCCTTTAGTTTGCTGAGACACACAAAGCTGCTCTATAGAAATGCCAGTTCTGTGAGTCTCCATGCACTGCTACGTAGACGTGACATCCATTCTTTCTTTTCTGCAGAGATCAGAGAAACGCGGCTTACATGGCACAAAAGGTTTTGGAATCGCAGCTATAGGTCAACAGTCTCTTGTTATAAAAGCAATGTTTTCTCAGACTTTTATGTGCTATAGTTGCAAACAGTGCTCCTATCTAAACAAAATTACTTTTTTAAGACTTTTCCATTCACACTTTATTTTCACCACAGAGCATTGTTTTGCTCCCTCTGTATAAGCCATATCAGTTACCCTTGTTTTGCTGCAGGTTTGAGAACAGGATACAAGCACAGACGGCCCGCCACTTTGAGCACTTACTGTTGTGTGAGACAAGTGTGAAGAAATATAAGTGAGCAGAATCCTTAAGTGACCAATTCACTAATTCAGCCTAAACCAGCAGTCATTTTTAATATTTACACTTTTTATTTGTATTCATTGTATTTATCGGTTATTGGCCTTAAATCTGTAGCATATTTTGGGGGGACTGTCACCTGACTAAAAGCGTTGTATGAAGTTTGTTTGAAAACAGAAGCGTGACTGCATTAATCTCATATAGGTTAATAGAGTTGTTGTGGACGTCTAAAAAAAATCTTCCTAATGATACAGTTCTGGAGCAGGACACTATATAAGCAGTACCAGATATTCAATTCTTATCCTTCTTGTCCCCTACATAATGACTCAAAAACATCAGGAGAGCTTACTGGACATTGGCTTCTCTTAATCCAAAAAGATCTGTATCAGCATCAGCTGCATCAGCATCAACTATAACTTATCAAATTGCTCTTTTGGTTTGCTCTAAAACTACCAGGCCTATTAACTTCAGTGTGTGTTTGAGCTACAGCAGTTGGTTTCTTGTTTTTTCCAGCGAGATCTTCTTTGAAACTTTTGACACTGACCACATATTCATGGATTTCATAGCAATTTCCATAGCAATTAACCAAACAAAGTACATCTTGTTAATGGGAAAAAGTCATCAAATGTTGCATATAACAGAAAACTGAAACCCATCAATTTACTACTGATATGATCCAAAATCTATAACAGACACCAGACCGCCCCATCACTGGCCATTGTTCTGCATTTCCATGACAGAAATCACTTTCAGTAATGCTATAACAGAAGCCTTCATATATTGTAGTCCAGACAGATTCTTTTTAATAGTGGGGTTTAATTGGGCTGCAGACATTTTCCGGTGACGTGTTTGTCCAAAAGAAAAACCTCCCCGGGCTATATACCACCACTTTCTCACTCTCTCTCTCCTTTTTATTTATCTTCTTCCCACTTAGGAAACAAGATGGACGTATTCGTCGGATCTCTGATGAAGTAGAGCCCTCACTGGACCAATCTCGCCCTCCATTTCCTCCTCCCTCACTTTTAAGGGTAACTACAACGCTGTGCTGTAAGCCTGTTATTGCACCATGAAATGTGGACATAAAAGACGTCTATAAACAGTGGTGGGAAAAGTACTGCAAATTTGTACTCATGTAAAAGTACGGTTACATTTTAGCATAGCATTTTAGATCAGTGTATAAAAAGCACAAAACCAAGATGTGGCCAAACAGAAGAGGTGATGAGGTGCTGTTATATGTGTTTTATTATGTGTTTGTGTGTATAGAAAGGAGCAGATACATCACTGAGACACCTCTGTCACTAGTACTCAGTAACTCATACAGTCGTACATACAAATACAGTTACATGACTAGAATCACTCAGTTAGAAGTAGAAGTACATTACTACTCCCAAAATGTTTACTACACCCAAAAAATCTACTCAGTTACTCTAACTACAGTGTTTATAATCTTGTACTTTCCACCTCTGCCTGAATGTGAATGTGAACAGCTATTGCACAAGTATTTTGCAACAGTATTTCATTCATAATTTACTCTCAACACATGAATTGCAGTGGTGCAGTGGTCGCTGTATTTCTGGAAATAAAAACATAAACTCATCCATGAGTAGGCCCACAAAATAATATTGTTGAGTGACAGGAGATTAAATATGAATAATATAATAAAGTATTTGCTTTGCCCTGTATGGATAGTCATGTTTTTAAAGTCCATTGTTATACCAAGAAAAGGGCTAAATACTTTTGAATACAACATTGACAATTAAAATGGAATAGAATGCCATTAAAACACAAAATAATAGTTGTATCTTTAATGCCATGTGCTCTGTTATAGATAGACCACAGATAGTATGGGCGATTCCCCTATGTTACATTTCCGTTACTTGAGTGGCAACAACTTAACCCACAAATTAGCAAAATGAGTAAAAAAACAGACATCTTTGGAAAGTCCCCCCCTGGTCCATGGTAAAGTTTTCAAGCGTTGGCCGGTCCACGGTTTTGGCCACTGTGGTATTGTATCATGTGATTTCCAGAACATGTCAGGTAAAGGTTAGTGCTCTGTTACTGAGTGTGTGTGTGTGTGTGTATGTTGTGAGTCTTAGGTCTGATGGGACACATATAGACCAGAGGCAGTGGTTTCTGTCGGCTACATGCCACTGAATACACTGCACATGAGTCACACCCGCTGGAGATGTGCACATGATTAATAACACTGCTAAATCCAAGCTACATAGGAATGGCTTCATAAAGTGTTGGGATTTTCCATGTCCTGTTTTCTATTTGTGGATGTTAGATTTTCAAATGATTCAATTTATATGCAGATTAATCAGACATGTTTTATTCAATGGTGTTTGAATTTAACCTTTACATATCACATTTAAATAATGCTTTGCTGAAAGATTCCTTGACTCAGTTTTTGGAAATACATTTGTCATAACATATTCTAAAATTGTGTTTTTGGTGACAGTTTTTGTGGCAGTCGACTTGAGTTGTTGTGTGTGGGCTAGTAGATGGTACAATCAGAGTATACAGGTACATGCAGGCATTTTAATAGCTGTTTTGTGGGATACTTTTACTGGATTTTGTTACGTTGATAATAGATTTGGAGTGTAAACAAATTTTCGGTAACAGTTTCAAAAGGTTTAATGTAGCATGAACACTATATCGAACACATAGTTTATTAAGATTAATATTATGGTTTGGCATTAGTAACTACTTAACTACTTCTCCTTAATTTAATCCTTTAATTAGTTACCATGCTTAAATCATTCTGAATACATTTATTAAATTAAGTCTTTGTTCATGTATTATTAAGGCTGATATTATAGTCATTTTTAAGTGGTACCTAAAATGTATCTATATAACTTTATTGCCATATAACCTCATGTGCAAGTTTGAGCTCCTAAATCATCCAGCCAAATGCTTGTGGGTTGAACCAATCTGACCTAGTTTGAGACAATTTTACATGCAAGAGCTTAGATCAGGGATATGCCCAGAATGAGATGAGAAGTATTATGCTGAACTGATATTTAGAGCTCAAGGACACTTGGCGGCTTCAGTCTTTTAAGAGTAAATGTGTTTGTGTATTGCTGAGAAAAGACTGGTGCTTCTTTAAGTAATTTGTAGCTGTTGGCAAAAGAAAAGCTAGTTCACAGTTTTTCGTTTTCAGCCTGCTGACTAAACTGTGGTCTGACGCTTTCTTTTTAATCAGTCCAATTGATTTGATGAAGTGGAGAAGTAGGCTGTGCAATAAAAAAGAGGCCACAAAGGGTTAATTCCATTATGTGGTAAAAAGAGATTATCATTATACACAGAATACTATGTGTTCTGCTGATGGGGCCTGTACAGTCTGCACACATATGTAAACTACAAAACGTTTTATGATAAACTGAAAAATGTATTGGATGATGTAGCAACTTCTGCTCACAATAAATTAGTGGAGTGTAACAGTGAAACTCAAGCTTACCCGTTTGAGCCAAAATCAGTACAGTTCAGCAGTACCATAACAGTACAATACTGTTTTAATGTACTTTGACACAATAATTAATAGAATAAATACAGTTATAATAAAAAATACATCAATTTGCTAGTGAAACTGTGAAATAAATACTTAACAGAGACAACACTGAGACTAAATCGACGCTAATCTTCAATGTTTTTTGTTTTTTTAACAAAGCTTTTATTTTTCTGTCAGATGTAATTTATTATGGTGCCAGGCAAATGTGATATAGACTTTTTTTTATATATATATATTGTGCAGCCCAAAATGCGTTTTAACTATGTATAATTAATACCTGGTCATTGGATTGCTGGAATATTACTGCATATGGTTGTTAGGACTCCAATCTGCTTACATATCACCCAGTGGACCTCATTAGTGGATTACCTATGGTTCTGGGAATATTCGTCTCAGTTACCAGCGATGGCTTTTATTCATGTTGTACAAATACAGATCCAAATGAAAGCCATGCACAGCCTTGAGCACCCCTGAAGAATGACCATTTACCTTTATCTGCAGTGTCTCTAAGGTTTTGACGGTACAAAGGACCTGGGTCTGTCTTTTGTCCTTCCTCTTTCTTGTATAGGCTGCTCTTGATTCTATCTTTGAAGGTCGGTTTTCCATTTTGCCCTTGCCTCCAGGATGTGTCTAAGCCAATGGATTGGATTTAGCAATATCAAGGATAAATATTTAGCTCTTGTGCCATTCATATTGGTGATTAGTAATGGTATTATTGTGTTGAATAGTCATGACCAATGGTATTCATTTTTATTATACATCTTAGGTTCCTGTTAGGTTCCAATTCAACTCAAACTTGAATCAAATTGAATTGAAAAAGTTGTAGTCCTTGTTGTCCTTATTGAGTTATGGTTATTCTATGTGTGTATATAAATCGTTTGTCTTGTTTAGTGCTTTGTTCCAATTTGTGATGTCATGAAGTGGTAGTTTTCAATTTAACAGCTCCTTTTATCTTTAGTTCAGTCGAGATGGGCAATTCCAGGGCTGAAATTATCCAAATGATTCTAGTGAAGGTGTACATGCTGTATTACCACATAATATCACTAGGTGGAACAGAGTATTTTCTGTTTGAGAGAAGAACAGAACTCCAGGTATGTTTGAGATGAGGATACGACTTTATAGCACAGGTCAGAAAATAGCATAGCACATAGGCCCTTTAAAGGTCGCACTAAACAGCTGTTTCAGACTCTGTGCTTCTATATTGGCAGTGAAATCACACTTGAGGTGACTGACGGGATCAATGCAACATCATTCAGGATTCTATTTTCCTCCTACCTTTTCTTTAGCACAAAAAAGAAGCGAAACAGCGGAACCCAGGAGGCAGTAGACTATATTGTGCATACACTATACTTTAAGAAAACATGATTGATTTCTGCTGTTCTATAACCATCATAAATTCGACAAACAGTGTTGTTGAACATAGCAGGTTTGTTACTTCTCCAACAGCTTGAGCTTAAATGTCAAAACACAGCTTGGCAATCAGGATGCTTTGTACCACAGACAATGCCGCATCTAAAATTGAATAGCAATAATTAGTATCTTGTTCACATGTTGCCACAGTTTTATAGTGGGATGAGAGGGGGCAAGTGTGATTATGGTTCAACATCGTGCTCAAATTCTATCTTGGCATTTGGATTTGGTCCGGTCTAAGCAGCTTGATAATTGCAGTAAACTGTTTTATGGTCCATGTAAAATCATATTAGCAGTGACGGTCCTGCTAATCTAATGTTTTAGGTTGGTGGTTTGCTCTCAGTGGCTATTGTTGTTGTGCCCTTGAGCAAGACATTGACTTTGCCTGTTACTTCTAAGATGTGACAAAAGTGTTGGCATTTGGACAGGGTGTTGGGCAGATTGGCAGACATGTTTTTGTCGCCTCTGTCATCGACAAGTGAATGTATAATGGCAATCTATCTATTTAAGAAACTACACAAATCCAAACTATTATTATCTTTTTTTTTTATATATATATAAAGCCTTATGAACAGAATTGGCTGACCTCAAATGTAAGAATTAGAGCCCAAAACTGTGGCAGTAGTTTCAAATGTCAAAAAAAGGAACAGAGTTGAACTGATGTAATGATATAATGATATAATAATCTTCAGCAAGTTGATAAACGTTTAAAATTGGTGTTACGGCCAGATATATACTTGACTATTCCACTGTAACATTTGCCCATATATCTTCTAACTATTATTTTATTCTCTCTCAGTACCTGTAAAATCCTGAATAAAAAGCTGTAACATTTTTGATGAGTTTTAAATGTAGATGAGCAGACTTAAGTAGCTGAGTGTGCAGAAGTAGGGCAGTGATTGTATATATCAGATACAGAGAGGACTCCTCTTTCTCCCACTGGGTTTTTCCCCTTTATATCTGAGTCTTATGTTCCTCACTGTTCCCTCTGACCATGGGCTCATTATGAATGCATGGGGGCATGTGAGGTGCTGGGACTGGAGCGCTCCTGCATCAGACACAGAGGCAGAGGCAGATAGGCACTCCTCTCAGATCTCCTGTCTCCTGTGGCCATGGCGATAACGTTCCTCTGTTTTTACTCCAGAGACATGTTACATAATCAATGTGTCCTCTCTTGTCTCCATGTACTTTTATATTGTAAAGTGCAGTTGTTGATGAATACAGAACAGATTCTTACTTATGGTTTCTAAGTGGGTTTTGCAAATGTGACTTGCTTTTAGGGCCAGGTGAAGAAAATGATTTATGCATTTTTGGTTTTATTTGTTGTCTTATTAAAAACAAAATAAAATGCCTAAACTAGACCAATTTACACCTCCAAAGTCTGAAATTGCTCCACTGAGGCTGTAGATCTCTCAATTAAAGTGACCAAAGCTGATCATTGATGATTAGAAATGACAGAATCTCGATCTTGATTAACATTTGATGAACTGCACAGCCTTAACGTCACCGTACAAACTCATTCTTTTTAGAGATGTTTCACTCCAGGGACAGTGCAGTCTTGTGTCATCATGCAACGGAAACTCACCTCTGTAGTAAATAATGAAAGCCCTGCTCTTCACAA
This sequence comes from Periophthalmus magnuspinnatus, assembly GCF_009829125.3. Lineage (NCBI taxonomy): Eukaryota > Metazoa > Chordata > Actinopteri > Gobiiformes > Gobiidae > Periophthalmus > Periophthalmus magnuspinnatus. The sequence continues at coordinate 31,471,947 of NC_047130.1, forward strand.
TGGACAGGAGACAGGAGTGCTTCTCGTATGAGAGCTTGAGAAATAAGACATGAGAGAAAGAGGAAGAATTGCTTCATATTGTGAGAACTGCAGTCCACATGCAATGGAGTGTGTCTGTTATCAAACAGGGTCCCTCCCTTCCTCCTTTTCCTACTGAACAGCTGCCTATGCAGGGGAGGAAGGCGTGTGCAGCACTGCCCATCAAAAGAAGAAGGAAATGTAATAATACTCTCACATTACAGAAAATGGTCTTTCACTTCAGATTCTGATGAGTATTGTATTAGATATTTGTGACTGAGGAGCCTTTACAGCTCTTATTGTAAACTTCTGCTCCTGACTGAGAGTTTGTGCTTAAATGATGACTGACTTCAGGATGGTTAGGAATGCCTCTCTGGAGGGCTCTGTCTCCAGTAAGCCTTTCCTCAAGAGACGATGCTTCAGCGATGTGAGTACTCCACATATACTTGTTACATATTTGTTTTGTGCATTTTAAAATTGTTTAAAACTATAGAAGTGAAACCCCATACTGTAAACGCTACTGAAATGTGGAGTGTCTTTGAAAATATGCACTTTCTTTATTGTCTTAGCTACTAAAATAAGACAACAGTGTACACATGATATAATTTATTTTATTTCAATAAGAATTTATATTAGATTTATTTCAAATATCAAATGCATTTTCCCCTAACCATATAGCTGCACTCTTGTGTCCGGTGTGTGCACCTGTTTCTGTTAGTATTAGTGCAGACACATGCCAAACTCTGTGTCTGTGCATGCACGTGTGTTTCATGTGACAGTGTGTGGATATGTCCACTCAGCACTTTTATGACTTTATAGGCTGTAAACCTAGTTCCCCTGCAGGAACACAGTGTCAATCATTACATTTGAGAGAGTGGATTGTTTTGTTGGTGTTTAAATAGTGTCTGTGTACCCTGCAACGAATCATTTCACTCAAAAGGCTACAATAACATAATTTAAACTTTAAGTCAGAAATCCCAGAGGTTGAATGGATAATAATTTCTAATTACATGTGGTACATTTTCAAAAGAATAAGTGAGTAGTTTGAGTGGAAAAGCAGACTCTTGTAAATCTCCAAATGAGTATTTATAGGTAATGATTGAAGTCTTTAGGTAATGATTCCAAACTCCACACATGTGTATGCTGTGTGCCACACTCATGTAAAGTGCCATGTGAAACATCATGTTGTCAGCTCAGTCGTGTTGTGTTACATGGTTACAGAGACTCATTACTCTACCATGGAGTCACACTCTCTCCCTCTTTTATCTTCAGGTTTCAGCTGTCTTGAAAATAAAGTGAATAAAGTGAAATTCTCTATTCATAAATTCATTAAAAATGCTGCTGTTGTATTGTAATTTACCATTCTATTTAGTGGTGGGAGATAGTGAGAAAAAATTAGTACTTGTCATTTCCTTACATTGTCTCAACAATATTTTAACACTACATCAGATTATGTGCTATAATGTGACTAAAAACAATTGTACAAATGGTGAATGGACCATAAAATTAACCACAAAACTGCAGAAATATATATATATATTTTTTTATTACAGTAAATATTTCTGTTCATTTTATTTTTAATCAGCTCTTTTTGTGTCATTTTCAGTAGTTTTAATTTAAGACAATATATTCAATATTCTAATTTTACATATATCCTGAACAACTATTTTTCAATATATATCCCCATTTCTAATTGTATTGTTTTAAAGATTTTAAATTTGAGCTCCGATAAATACATTGGTAATGCAAGGGTGGAATAAACAGATAACTTGGTCACACTATGTACTCAAATAAGTTGTGGACTGTGGCAACAAGCTCCATGGAGCTGTGAGCTGAGCCCCTGGAGATGCCTTGTTTTCTGTTTACCAGTCCAGGTCCGGGCAGAAGCGAGAGTAGACGGGGTCATGTGTTAATAGACTAGAGACATTCATTATAGTGTATGATGATAATGAGTGCTTACAGCTGGGAGAACACATTACAAACCCAACACTTGTCAATTGTATTTCAATGTTTGGATTCCACAGAGCTCGGACCTGTTTGCCATGATCGAGAGGATGCAGGTACTGTAAGCTGTCTTTAAATCTTCAGGCAGTGGTTCTCAAACTGTGGGAGTATTGTCAGGTGGAAATTGGAGTTATAATTAAATTCACTGCCTATTTGATCATGTATAGTTCTGCTACATTGTTGGGGTTGGAATTAAAAATTAGACTACTGTATTAATTCTAGTTTATATACTTTTTGCAACCAATATAGTTTTGGTTTAGCCATGAAATAGTCCATGTTCTAACCTTATGTTTCCTGTGATAAAGTGTAGAACTGTAGCCACACCACCATCTGTTTTCAGCCCTAAATAGTCTGATTATGGCCTTGTCTTTATGGCCATAATATTCCACAGTATGTATCTTCACAAAGAATGTTCTGAAGTATTGGTTTGACTTGGCAGCTAAAGTGCCAGCTTTACAAAGTGATGTGGCATTGCTTAAGCTTAAATAATGACAATGATTTTAGCTCATGAAGAGATATAAAGTTAGAGAACCACTGCTATAAAACTTTTGTGAAGACAAATATAATTCTGTTACATCCTTGGTCTTTAAAGTTCAATAAATAGTGTTCCTTTGGCACCCTGCACCTGCTGCTCTCACTTGTGTGTTCTTGTCCGCCTCTCTATGTGCTATTTATGTGTTGTGATGTTTGTGGGCGTAGTGATAGTCGTAGCCTCGGGCAGATTCTGACCGCAGGACCTCTCACTGTGCTCAAACAGACCTGTGTGTTTGGTCTTCTCCGTCCGGTCATGTGATGGGGCAAGGTTGTGATTTAGAGTAATGAGGAAATGAATGCAGATGAGTTATCTGTGAGATTTTGGTCTCGTAGAAAATATTACAGCATTTTATTCAGGGATATTAACAGTAGTGGTGATATGAATATTTGGATAGATTTGTAACAGTGTGGAGGCTGTTGAATGGCCTGTTATGAAGAATTTACCGAAAATACAGTTCTGTCTGCATTGACTTTATCTCTATTTTATGCAAGTAGGATTAAATAAAACACAAAGTAGGAGTGGACAGTATGCCTGTGTTTGAACATAGAAATGCAGTAAACATAGAAGTAATTAATTAAAATATACAAATTGTCAAAATAACATATCATCAAAGTAATCAGGTCATGGGTCAATTTTATTGTCATATTGTCCAGTGTAACGGGATGCAGTAATGCAGTAATGCAGTACTACCTAATGTGATTTATATAATGCACTGTTACACCGTCTTTGAAAATAAGTTCCAGTATAGTAGGATTCTCCTTACCTTCTCAGACCTCCACCTGCTTTTTCTACCTTCACATTATTTTGTTGTAGGATAATGTAAAGGTAGGGTTACATCAAAGCATTTCCTTGTATTTTTAATCTTTTCAATTGCACATGCTCTTTCACTGTTGTAGATGCACAGTTGACCTTTGCCGATCATTATTTCTCAATGATCAATATTGACTTTGAAATGATAGAGGGTGATGAACTCTACTGTATTTCCTATTTTACTTGCTTATCTTTTTGGCTCTGCAATATCTTATCTGTTGCTTCCTCTTCTATATCATGTAATTTGTGCTATGCAAACATGTTATTGTCACAGAGAGTTACTCCACTATCACTGAATACAAGAAACTTAACCTGCCAAAATAAATCTGTCTCTATCTGTCCTTGCACATGTGGCACTGTACTCTCTCCACCTCTCCACCTGTGTCCTAGCATCTTTTTCCTCCTCTCCACAGGGTTTCAGGATGGATGAGCAAAGGTGTCCACTGCCTCCTCCTCTTAAAGTAAGTTGCAAAGCTCGTCTCACACACCTCAGTTTAAAGCCTGGTTTTTATCTGCAGCCGGGCAGACGTTTTGGAGGCTCATGGGACAGGTTAGAAGCAGTCGGGCGAAATCCCAAACTAACAAACAAGGATGATGCAGGAGGAGCAGTACTCAATGAGATGTAAAGGATCAGAAAGTGTTTTTTAGAGTTGCACCTAATGATTATGTTAGTTGTCTTGCTGACTAGTCAAATTATTATTGCTGTTTAACACTGAGATATGTTAAATCCATTTTTAACTAGAAGAAAGGTTGAAATGTGCTGTCTAGAGGCTTCTAGATTGAGAATATTTATGAATAATTTGTATTATTGCTAAAAATGTACTATTATTATTATTCAAATTAATTGTGGCAGCCCTGTACTATTTTGGGTTGTGACTGGTTTAAAACTATATTCTGAGAATGTGTACTGTGAAATATTGCAAATCTTCAGGTAGTTCAATAGTTTGAAAGTTCAAATAAAGTCTATGTGTGGGGAACTTCCTTTGAACTTCTCTGATATAACTACAGGTAGTGGAGCATATACTAGTTAGCAAATCTTTATATCAAAGCAATAGTTGCTATATTTTAGCTTTTCTCACATTTTAATGATGAATGTGTTTCTTAAATTAGTGACATGAAATCACTAATAGTAAAAGTGACCGTGGACAGTCATCTATCAGTTAAGCGTGAGCTGTTCTCAAGTGTGTAACTACCTAAGGATGTGGTCTGCACCGCCTGTTTGTCCACTTCCTCTTTCATTATGTTCATAGATATAAATGAATCAATCCATATATCCTGTCACACTTCAAACAGAATAACACATATTGCTATTTTTTTAAATTTCATTTCACACCTCCTTCTCTGACCTGTGATTTAATAAAAGCACTGTATCTTTCTTCAAAAGATAACTATATTTTTTATTGCTGAAAACTTTTCCTTTCTGTTTCTATGTCCTTCCTTGACCGGCAAACATTGCTAACACTGTTATTTCTCGTGGCTGGTTTATTTAAGTGCACAGTAAAACCATTATATTCTACTGTGTGTCATTGTGTTCTTAAATATAATTGAACTGTTGGTCTGTGCACTGAGAAATGTCTTGGAACGATATTACTAATCAAGCTGAAGGAGAACACCCACAAGTGCATTACACATACCAAAAATGAGTTTAAATCCTGGTCTTACATTTACTGAATATATTTGGTAAGCCTTGACTATGCATTAAGTTTGATTGACAATGATTTAAATAAGTAGTAATAATAAGTGAAACCATCATTTGTTCATACATTTGCCACCCCTTATCTGCTGTTGCTTGTCTGCTTGACTCAAATTTGTTAATCATCTTCCAGACAGAAGAGGACTACATCCCCTATCCCAGTGTTCACGAGGTATGTCCTGAATTTCTAAAGCCAGTTTTGTCCTATTTCTTTTTAAAATGGTAGTGCATGTGTCTGATTGAGTGTCATTTGTATAAGGTTCTGGGCCGCTGCAGTCCCTTCCCGCTCATCCTGCTGCCCCAGTTTGGAGGCTATTGGATCGAGGGCACAAATCATGAGCCCAAAGACCCCCCTGAGACAGAGCAGCCCCCCTGTTCCACCTCACACGTCAAACTGGAGACCAACAGCCTCGCCAAAATCTACAGGAAGCAGTTTATGGGAAAGGTGTCCTGCTCTATTCACAACTACATTTTAGTAATTTGTTTTGCACTTCAAATAATTGAGAGTTAATTCACTTTTTTATATATAGATCTATATTATGCTAATGAAGGGCTGAACACTTTGCTCCTGACAAGTTTTGGAGTGAAAAACTTGATTGATTTGAATAATACTTTATTTTTTATAATTGAAGAATAAATTCACAGAGCAAATTTCCATGCATGAAAGGAGCAATATTTTTTCATGTAATAATATAAATTTCGTTTTGCCTCAGTACAGCTATATTGTAAAAGCCTCTTCCAGGGTGAAAATAGGACCCACGTGTGCTGTCTGCATCTTATTCTAAAGCGCTTTGACTGCTGCAAGTTTTTGAAAATGAACTAGTTCTTTTCATGTTTTGAAGACAGTAAAAAAACTGGTACAGTGCCTTTGATGATAAATGGCTTAACTAATTCACGACTCAAATGCATTTCAAAACATGTTCAAAGTGGTCTAAACTATTTACACAAGACACAACCCTAGATAACAACATCATTTTAATTTGCCTGTAGCAATCGTTCAAATTGCACTTTCAATATGTCGCCCTCATACAGCCCTATGCTCGTGTTTCTATTCCTCCTGCCCTGTTAGTAGCAGGTGTCACAGCATTTCTTCTAAGTGTTATGTCTGCTTGTCTGCGGCAGGAGCACTTTAATTACTACACCATGGACGCCGCTCTGGGACACTTGGTCTTTTCCATGAAGTATGACGTCATCGGGGATCAGGAACATCTGCGGCTTATGCTCCGGTATAGTTTCCATTTCCTTTATCTGTAACCTGTTTTGTGTCCTGTTTGTGCTTATCAGGCTCACTGAAGCAGGGGAATTCAATGATGTATTGCCGGTTTGATTTCTGACAATAAGCGCTGGTACATCCCACATACAAATGATAGCCTTTTTCATAAATGTTATCTTCAATTAAATGTCTGACTGCAGCTGATACTATCATCCGAGCAGCAGATTACAGAATTGGTCTAGAATAGGCAAGGGTGTATCTCCGTATGAAAGTGCTTAGTCATATTTGTGACTAATCCTGACACCTGTGTAACAGTTCAGCAGTTTCCACTGTGCTTCATTGTCATTTATGTCTCAGTGTGTCTTAACAGGAGGACTGGTCAGGTAGGGTCAGTAGATTGTGTCAGAGCAGTTTGAGGGGAGTAAAGAGCTCTCAGGACAAAAGTGCCCCCCTCTGTGTCCTGCAGCCCGGGCATCACAGTCAGCCTCCAGGGGGGGCAACGTGAACTGGAGAATTAACATAAAAGCTCTCTTCTATACCGTTCTCTTACTCCCCTCTGCTCTTTTGGTTCAGTGAGACGGGCCATTCTCTCAAACTATTCTGTCACATTTTGTGTGAAATGTCTGTAGCACCTCAGTGCTCCATAGCTACCTTCTATCATTAGTTGTTTTGAGAAAAAAAAAAAAAAAAAGTTAAAATGGGCCAAATAGTGTATGAGATTCCAATTGGATCTAACAGAAAACTAATAGGTGATTAACTCTTGACAATGGCTTTAGGTTTGTGACAGTGGTTTTAATATTTTGACTGATTGCTGTACTAAATACATGATCCACTGATTCTGTGCTGTCAAATCTCATTTCTGCTGGGCAGCTGACATTTCCGTGCTGCTTAACTTAGGTTATTATAAAATATCTTAGAATTTCTTTTCAAGGTTGCAAAACACCTGTGGCAACAAAGTATTGCTTTTGGGAATATTGGAAACACATTTGTTTGTTGGTTGGGCGTTAGCACTCGCCTCACCTGTGCTATCATTTTTTCAAGTCATAAAGCTATGGACATTTATGTAAGCATCTACTAAAATAACACTATTGGGATCCATTTAAACACTTTTCTACTAAAACCTGCGGTGCTCTCTCAGTAGGAGTGCTACTCATTTGTGCTGCAGCCTCCCACCACCATCATCCAAAAAGGATCTCTCTTTTATTTCACACCTGTTTACTCACCCATCCTCCACCATCCCGTGAATAATTTGGGCCTCATAGTCTCCTCTTCACTTTTTGTAGGAGAAATCTCTCTTTATTTTAGTTGCTCTCATGTGGATTAGTATTAAACAAAGTCATTTTTTGTGCCCACTATATTACTCACAGAGATGTTTTCACTGATGGGGCACCGCCCACAGTCACCTTGGCGCTTCTTCTCAGAGACTGACTCACTGCGGCTCTATTTAAAACCAGTAGATGAAGTCAGATTCTGTTGCAGACAGATGCTTTAAATAAGATTTATTCAACATTCACAGCCATATTTTTATAGATTTATTTTATTAGACATAGCCATGATAGTTTAACAATCGCTGAGGAAATGATCCTGGTTGAGTGTCTACATCCTCTTCTTGCTGACATTTGCGGTCTGTATGGACATTATATTTTTAATGTACTATGCATCTTTGTGAATGATGAATCATTTTCATTTAAAATGCCCAAACTACAGATTTCCCAGTAGAAAAATGAAATGTTTCTTGAGTTTTCACCTTGACTTTCTGTCAAATGGACATAAACATGCTCATCTGTATGGCTTGTGACTAGGATGGTTTGCTATTGTTACATACAATGATGTAAAGTCGTAGAATGAATCTTAACAGGCACAGATTTAGTACTTCTACATTTTACATATAGAACATATAGATAGCTACTCACCATCTGTTACTTTGAATATCATGCAAATCAAGTGTGCAGGGAGGAATCACAATTGCTTGGTAATTGCAAACCCAAGTGACTCTGATCAACAGCTATTTTGAGATCAGGCATTTAATGCTGTAATTTTTGTGTTAAATCACATTCTTACTCTTCTATAGTTTTTGTGATGCATGTTAAGATTTGGTTTGACATATTCTTCTCCTCACTCTCTCTCTTTCTGTCTTTCAGCACAAGGCAAAAAACCTACCATGATGTGATCCCTATATCTTGCCTTACTGAGTTCCCCAATGTGGTTCAGATGGCCAAGGTAGGCTGCAATTATCAGAGAATCGCTTCCCTCCATACTGTGTAATTACACCAGCCAAGACTAAGCATGCTATTTTTGCACACAGCTTGTTTGTGAAGAGGTTAATGTGGACCGATTTTACCCTGTCCTCTATCCAAAGGTACTTTCTATTCACTGATGAATCTGTCTCCATCTGCTCACTATTGTCTCAATGAGGGTGTATGTCACTTTGTTTTGCAGGCTTCCAGGCTTATTGTTACGTTTGATGAGCATGTGATCAGCAACAACTTCAAGTTTGGGGTGATTTATCAAAAGTTTGGACAGGTGAGTGGTGCCTCACATAAAGCTGAGGACGTTATGTAAGACAAGGCTCTGATGACAAGAGATGAGGGACAACAACAAACAATATCACAATTGTTTTACTACTATTTGGTTTAGTTTTATTAAATAAATGGCTTTCAATTGTAAGTTCCTGCACATAGTGGGGGCGACAGTGGCTCAGTGGTTAGAGTGTTGGTCCCCCAACCCGAAGGTCAGAGGATCGAGTTCCGCTCAGACCAAGTTCTGTCGTTGTGTCCTTAGGCAAGACACTTCACCCACATTGCCTAGTATAAAAGCAGTGTGTGTGCGAATGATAGGTGGTGGTCGGATAAAAAAAGCCTCTATTTTTACTTGTAACTTGGCATGGTGGAATAACCTACTCATCTCCATGGAGATGGATAAGTTTAATGCCTTTTCAGACAAAACAATAATATTTGTATGAAAACAAGGAAATCACAGGCACTCAACCAGAAAAGTTCCATAGTGCACTTTTAAACTAACTGCTGTCAGTTAGGTTTCCACTGTATTCTGCATCGATTAATCTTGCTTATGTTGCTTTGTCCAAGACAACAGAGGAAGAGCTGTTTGGAAACATGGATGAGAGCCCTGCCTTTGTAGAATTCCTGGAGTTTCTGGGACACAAGATAGAGCTGCATGACTTTAAAGGGTTTGTGTACTTTGAAATCTTTTGTCTGTTCTGTCCAACACTGACCATCAGTCACTGTATTGATCTGAGCTGCCCTTTAAATAGGTCCCTTGTAAAGCGTTTTGTAGCAGCAGTGTTTGTGAGCTGCAGACTCACTCATTAGGCAGGCAGAAGAATCGCCCTTGACATCTGCTTGGTGATGAATGAGTGTGCTTGAAAGTTCATGCTTGTCCCATTTTAAAACCACTATAATCATTGTGCATTTAGTTGTCACCTTAAATTGTTTGTGTCAGTTGTAAATTTCCTTTTTTGTTGCACAAACTAGTACTATCAAATTATGTGAGCTATTCCAAAGACATGCATGTTAAGTGAATAGAGATTATCCCCAGTGAATATGTGTAATATGTCAGAATGACTATCATAAATGAATGACCTCTGTTCATGCAGTGTGCTACAGCTTATATTGTCTTAGCATTATTAGTACATTTCAAAATAGATTTTGATACTAAGGGAAAAACTTGATACTTGATTCCAGTTTTGATACAAAAATAAAATAATAATAATAATAATAATAATAATAATAATAATAATAATAATAATAATAATAATAATAATAATAATTGTAATTCCTCCAGGTACTACACACAAGTGGTTTCCTCTACTGACGAATTTATTGACATCCATCTTGCACATGAATCCAAATAAATACACTCGTGAAAGCTAAAGAAACACATAGACAAAACAATAATTAACTTAATGAACAGTAAAGACATTCAACAATTACCTAACTAACCTCGTTGGCTGTATACCGAGAGGGATTAACTGAGATATCTTCTTTCTTCTTAAATGTATCCTTAAACTGCAACCCAATCATCTGCTTTTAATCATGCCACTTTTCTCATTTAGCTGAGATGGCTTCTTCTATGCAACTAGCATTGCTTCACGTGTACACAGACCTTAAACTGCGCCCTCTAGTGACACTCCACAAAATTACACCTAAATAATATAAAACATGAAAACTAAAAAGTGGCAGTTACAATAATAATAATAATAATAATAATAATAATAATAATAATAATAATAATAATAATACTAATAATAATAATAATAATAATACTAATAATAATAATAATAATAATAATAATAATAATAATAATATGCACCACTCCTATATACTGATAGTTGACTTTATTTTACAATCATGCTACTTCTGAAAAAGATCAAGGCTATTTTTGGTATTGATACCTGCTAAAATGAGTATCTAGTTTTTGTTGTTTTGTTTGAGTTTTTTTTATTTAAGACTTTGCTATATAAAGGCTGCTGCTTTTGGGATTGAATCAAATTAAATGTACATGATTTTCTGTACCTAAATCCCTCAAAAAGAATATATTCCCCAACTTTCTTCTACAAAAACATGTATATGTTATATAACTGTTGCCTGTTTTTAACCCCTCAGGTTTCGCGGTGGGCTGGATGTCACGCACGGGCAGACAGGGACAGAGTCAGTCTACACAAATTTCCACAATAAAGAGATTATGTTCCATGTGTCCACCAAGCTGCCTTACACAGAAGGAGATTCACAGCAGGTACTACTCCAGTGAGATGTCAGTGAGTGGTTGTCATGCTTGCTAATGTGTGCTGGTAAAACACTTGTCAATACACACACGCATGCACGCACGCACGCACACACACACACACACACACCCACACACACACACACACACAGGGTTTTAATGGCTTAGGAAATCAGAGTATATTAGATTTTGCTGTGTTGATCAGTATATTACATTTTAATTACATGTACCTATGATCAATATTGTCTAAAAAACTAAAGCATAGGTAACTGTAGTAGTTTTTAGGCATTTTGCAAACGTCTAGTGCTGTGGTAAATAATTTGTCTTCTCTCTAAACATTAGCAGTAGCAAATACATCTCAAAATTTATTTTTACAAGACACATTTTTATGCAAGGGATGCTGGGGGCAGGCAAATAGAAATCAATTCACTTCAGTTTATATTTCAAAATTGAACTTCGTAACCACAGTAACCCATGCAGATAGCCCATATTGCTGAGCATGAGGAGAAAGGCAGGACATACAGTAAACACCACCCACATAGATGATTCAACTCAAGGAATCTGCCGCCACCATTATAACAAAGAGAGAGCAGTGCTGCAGCATTAGCTCATTAGCAGATGTCAAGTGTCTCGCTCCAGCCATGTACTCAACTTTGTTTGGCGTGTACAAATGTTATAAAGGACACATATGCACTCGTCTACAGAGTGTGTCTGAGGGAAATATTTAGATATATGCAAGAATAAAGCACAGAAAATAGCTCAAACACAAATTCAGCTATGCTTTTGTTGCTTTCAGTTTGAGGCAAGATGCATATATTCATGAAGTTTAGACTTGGCGAGGTAGTATAAACAAAATGGACTTAAAAAAAAAAAAAAAAAATCCTACAAGAATAATCATGTGTAGCAATATTTAATTAGCCTACTTCCAAATATTGTGTTTGAAATGTACATGAAACAATAATAAATATGACATAAATAAATCCTTAAGCCATTACCTAAGTTACAAAAGCATTAACAAGTTCACAAAGTGTCTTGTGTTCAAATAGATGGTGATATTGATGTGAAGACGCATACAAGCCTGATAGACACCAGCTGTAAAGTAATTGTGCAGGTCACTAGAAAAGTGATATCAATAACTCCCAGAGCAAATATTTGCCGCAATGACTAGGTACACAGTTATTCCACTGTCAAGATGTTTTATGGTAATAGGAGACCGTGTACAGTCTAATGTTAGTTTTAGGACTGTATATATCTAACAGGGGTGCAATGCAAATGTCCCGGTGATGTTTAAGGATCATATTATAGGGATGTGAGTTCTACACCCTTGTGTTTACTGACTGTCGCTTTATCTTTATTATTAAAGTAATAAAAAGTTAGCTTGATCGGTACACTGTAAAACATGTATTTGCTTTGTAATACATAATTTCAAAACTTAGATCCATCTAAGGTTAAGGTTAAGGTATACTTCCCTGTGTCCCTGTATAGGGAAACTTGTCCTCTGCATTTGACCCATCCTTCAGTGCTGCTGGTTTAACCTCTATGTTCAACACAGAATCACACATTCATCATGTGCGGCAATCGTCTTTTATGGAAGAAAGTCCATATCTAACAGTCAAATCTGTACAAGTCAGTTAAGATATTTGGGCATTTCAAGAATAATAGTTTTTTTTAGTGTGATGGTAGCAACAGATGAGGAAATGTGACATTGGTAGTACAGTTGTTTACTAAATTAATAGAAAACTCTGGAGTGGGCGTGTTAAAATTGACTGGATTCATTTGCAACATTTCACTAACTTTGATTAATAAATACATAAATCACAAATCACTTTTTGTTGCTCCAATCTAAAAAAGAGAAGTAGAGATTTGCTAATTATTGTATTGATTGTGCTGACTGTCGTAGAATTGGACTTATGTATAAATCACATGCTGTTGACACAAAAACAGATAAACATGATTTGGGGCATTTTGTGAAGAGAGAACCTGTCCCTGCTGGAGCCGTGTGCACATCTCCACTGAAACAATTTGGTTCACAGTCAGTATTTGAGCATGAGCCTGGAGGTGATTGTGATTGGTCTGTGTTTTGATTCAGAGTTTGAAGTGCTGTGTCCCTCCTGATGTGTCCCTTTCAGCTGCAGAGGAAGAGACACATAGGCAACGACATAGTGGCCATCGTGTTCCAGGAAGAAAACACACCATTTGTACCAGATATGATACAGTCCAACTTCCTCCACGCCTATGTGGTGGTGCAGGTGGAGAACGCATGCACCAGTAATGTCATTTACAAGGTACGTTCACAGGATGTACAATAAAATCTTATGCCTATGATTCTTGAGAAACCTGTTTTGTCCTGACTCTCAAGAATCATAGATTTTTTTTTTTTTAAAAAGCATTCTACATTTATGAGCGATGTAAATCTTTGTAGAGTAAGATACCGAAGTGTATAGAAATGCAAAGGAACAGGTTATTTTTTCCAAAAAAAAATCACATTTCCCAGTATCATTCAAATATTGTTAATTCTGTCAGACAGACAAAGACACATAAAAAATTATTTATTACAATCCAACTAAAATGTTAATTTGCAATCTATGGTGTAATAAGGGTTATTTACCATTGTGTGCAATAATATGTCTTTTTTTTATGTCTTGTTTTTTTTTATGTTAATGTTAAATTAAGCTCCAGATTTCAATGACTTTTATGATTTAAACCATAATCTGAATTGCAACTGCAAAATTTTCTTTTTAAAAAATGACAAAAATGCCCTCCAAATTCCTGGATCTGAGTTGACAAAAATGTGTTAACATTCCTACAAACAAATATGTTTTAATCCAGATGTAAACAAATGCTACAGCTTTAACACCAACCATACTGCACAATAATGACTTCCAACCACAAACTCACTATGGGAGAGAAAAGTCCACTCTTCTGCCCTCGACCCCCTGTCTCTCAGTCTGAACCGACCCTGTATTCTCCTCTGCCTCTGTAGAAGTTTGTATTCTAATATTAGTTATTTTACATATTTTACTTTGCATTAGACCCTGTGAAGTAGTGTCCTGGTGTCACAACATGAGTGGTCTATAGCAGGCTCATAATATCAGCAACAGGCAATACTATTTCAAGAGATGAAAATGTAATAATCTGTTCAATTATACTTTTTTTTTTTTTTGGTGAAAAAATGTGAATTAAGTATATATATATTAAGTATATATATACTTATATATATATTAAGTATGTGTGTATGTATATATATATATATATATATATATATATATATATATATATATATATATATATATATATATATATATATATATTTTTTTTTTTTTTTTATGCTATATGAATATATATTATATTAGACTTAAACAGTGAATGTCAATTTAATCCATTTCTAAGTTCATAAATGACATTTTAGAGGCTACAGGTACATTTGTCAACTTCACCGGTCACTTTGCGACCGGTGAAGTTGACAAAAACACATGTGTTTCCCTTATAAAACATATATAATACACTGCAGCCATTTCCGTTCATTCGTTCTGTTTGCTTTCTTAATGACCTCATTAAGGGCTTGGACTCACTCCAGTAATGTTTAAATACATGTGTCATAATGGACTGACGGGTTGACCATTTCCAGCTGTGAGGGCAGACTGTGTGTGGTTGTGCTGCATTCAGTGGAGTAAGAACAACTAAATAGAGCCCTTAGAGATTTAGAAAACAATATTACTGCCTGATTTAATGACTTTTTTGAAAATGTCTGACAGAGTTGACAAATGTGACACTACTTTGACTAGCTGAATTTTGAAGAAAAATATGTTTAAAATTTTACCTTTTTTAACAAGCCTTTTAATATAATCTATTGTTATAATCAACAAGTGTTTTTGAGCAGGTGAACTCTCTGAACCCTGGCAGATGAATGCTGATAAAAAAAATTTTTATGTTTTTGAACAATACAAAACACTACTCTATCTAAGAAAATGACTTTATAATATAATGAATAAAATGCCTATTCATCAACCACAACACAAAAACAACACTGCCACAATATGTTAGACATCCAGAGTATCCTGTCTCTCTTCACAGTCTCGAGATACTTACGCTATTTTAAACTTTGGAGAGTGTTTTGCGTGAGAGAGAATCTAACAGAAAACCTATGTCAAATGTGTTTGTAAATCAACCACTGATGTGTGTTTGAAATCACTACTTTGTTTTTGTAATTCATAGTCTAATATTGTGTCCTCAAGGTGTCTGTAACAGCAAGAGATGACGTACCTTTCTTTGGCCCTGCTCTGCCTGACCCTGCCATCTTTAAAAAGGTTAGGAGCCACACAAATACCTCAGCGCTCCTCCTGACAAGCCCATATCACAGACCTCCATTAAATCTGTCTTTTCCCTGTTTTTTCTTTCTTTCCTCAGGGCCCAGAATTTCATGAATTTCTTTTCACTAAGCTCATTAATGCAGAGTATGCCTGCTACAAGGCTGAGAAGTTCGCCAAGCTGGAGGTGAGAGTGATGGAGGAGAGATGTGTGTGTGTGTGTGTGTGTGTGTGTGTGTGTGTGTGGGGGTGTGTGTGTGTGTGTGTGGGTGTGTATGTGTGCGGGGGCTGTATCCTGTACCATATGTTATTCTCTCATGGATTTTTTAAAATGGTTTCTGTAGATGCAAGTTGAATGCATTGGGGAAACATGAAAAATGAGAGCCTTCTTGGATTTGCATAAACAGGGAAATTTATTTTGAGCCCAAACTTACACAGCCTAGTGTTTTGAGAGTTTCAACCATGTGCCAGTCAACGCCGCATTGAGTTGCAAAAGTTGCAAAGTGCTATATCAATTATTATCATTGTTTTATGTTGATGACATCCATCTTTCAGGAGCGCACACGGTCCGCCCTCCTGGAGACCCTTTATGAGGAGTTACACATAAACAGTCAGTCCATGATGGGACTGGGAGGAGACGAGGACAAGCTGGAGAACGGGGGTGGAGGAGGAGGGGGAGGCTTCTTTGAATCCTTTAAGGTACTGTCACGTTCTCATATGTCTCTTTGTTGTCTGTTTATTTCTGCTCTGCATGATGATGACTATACACACCTGTCTTTTGGCTGGGATTCTGGGTATTCACACACCAGAAAACAAATCTTTTATTTATTTATTTATATTTTGTATCTTAAAACAGCAGTCCTAGTGTTGATTTTTTCCACTAATATACTTTGTCATCAGTTTCATCAAAGTACTATGTCATGTTCTTATTAATAAGATATGATAAGAGCACTGGATTGTAGTTCCTTTTTAAATTAAAACCATAATGTCACACCATATGCAAACTCAACTACCAAGAATAAATGAGCTTATCTTGTGCTTATCTTGCTCTTATCAAAACAAACACAATTGACTCATAAAAAGAATAAGAATAAAACTAAAGTCTATTAAAATATCAAAACTAACACCAGTCCTGTCTCCTAATGACAAATGCAGTAGGATTGTGTTCACTCTATGGGTCTGGGGCTGTCCTGTGCTGTCACTGGGAACTCCATGTGAGCAGGAGAGTGGTGGAGTATGGCCCAGCAGAGAAGGCAGGAGCTGGGGTTGTGTGTGTGTGATGAGTGCTTTAATGACCCTCATTATGGAGATGTGCTGTGCCTTCTCCCCCCGGGCTGCATCTCCCTGTAATGTCGCTCCTCCTCTGACTCACTCACTCTGTCATCTCTGAAATCTCTTGCACTTAAACATAAACATAACTGAAATCTGTGTCATTTGCTCTGCATGTTTTGATGTTTTGTTCTTGTTATGTACATGTGGTATGCTGCCGCTGTACACCATTTTCCTCATTACACAGCTTTACTATTTTTGTAGGCAGTGTAAATATCTTTATCAAGCTTTATCTTTATCACTTTCTTTCATTCTTACAGTGCTTGTTAGTTAGCCTAGTTTTTTCACTTTTTTATATATATCCAAATGTATAGATTAACAACTAAATATTATTCTTAAATTACATTAGCTCTTGCCTCATTGACAACTTGCACTATTAACAATGGTGACAGTGTAGTTGTAGCACATTTCCTCTGGCCAGTACCTGTCATGATATACAGGCAGCAACATCACCTCATCAGTGTGGAACAAGCTCACAAACACCAGGACCCGTCTAAATGAAATATGTCACTACAAACTGTCACAAACTTTTGGGATAAATTTTGTATCTGTCTAGTCGACAAAACCCTCCCCGAGGTCAATACCGGTTCAGCAGAACTGTAAAAATGAACTCTATGATGCCTTCAAAGTATGACTATTATACTTTTTTCACAATACTAAAAATTCTAACTATTTAGATACTAGGGACAAGGCTTGAAATGCCAATTTTCATAAAACGGCGATACTAAAAAAGAAAAACGCTTTTTTAATTTAAAATATTATCATGTATTGTAATAGTACTTCTTATATACACTGCCTGGCCAAAAAAATGTCAGCACCAAAAAAAAAGGTCACGCATTCTAATCACACACATCACACATTCACTGTGGCATTGCTTCGATTTCGCTTCTGCAATGTCACAAGATTTGTTTCCATCCAGTGTTGCATTAATTTTTCACCAAGATCTTGCATTGATGATGGTCGAGTCTGACCCCTGCACAAAGCCACTATTTGAGTTATTCCATTGATGGAATAACCTGGTCATTCAGTATATTCAGGTGTCAGCTGACCTCATTCTTTGAGCACAGACTGTTGCTGAACCTAGACCTGACCAACTAGAGGAGGCTCGGACCTATTTGCTTAGTTAAATCCAGGTGGTGACTTTTTTTTTTTTTTGGCCAGGCAGTGTAGTTGCAGACTATTCTAAAAAAAAGTTTGCCTATATGACGTTTTTTGGGCTTTTTTTTTTGTTTTTGTTTTTTTGGTCAAAACTGAGTTATTTATATATTCTTGTGCCTGAATACCTTCTGTACATTTATCAAGATTGTGCAGGATTTGGTGTATTTTTAGGTACAGGTAAGCAAAAACACATTTCTCCGTTTCATGCTATATGAATGGTCACAACTTCAATCCTAAATATCTCATAGCTTCTGAGAACAAATAGAGGGGGACATAGTGTCCATATTCTATAAGTATCTAGGTGTTGATTCTTTTGACTCCCCTAGTACATAGAGCTCCTCCACAGACAGAGAGTGCACTGACAGTGTCTCCTCATCTCTCCCTGCAGCGGGTCATCCGCAGCAGAAGCCAGTCTATGGATGCCATGGGCCTCAGTAACAAGAAGTCCCACACAGTCTCCACTAGTCACAGTGGCAGCTTTACTCATAATGCCGCAGAGAGCCCCAAAACCCCAGGCATTGTAAGTAGCTCTGTTTTGGTCCACATCAAGTCCAACTGGTCATACATTTATTAGTCTGTGTCAGTTCTGATAGTATCCCGAGGTGGGTAGAGCAGCTTAAAGCGTAAAATTGTACCATAAAAGTAAGTACCGTTACTTCAAAATAATATTACTCTAAAAAATATGTGGGGAAATGTCTACTCAAGTAAGAGTAACTGTTAGGACATAACATCTGATTTATAGCTTAAAGTTTATATAAATGGAAGGACAAAACATTAAATAATCATATTGCACAAAGTCTGGTATTGTCAAAGGATAGATCACAAACATGAGAAACATGAAATAATATCTGACAAAATCATATCTGAAGGAGAGTTGCAAGAAACATAAATGTCAAATCATTGTGAAGCGTTTGTCACTTGTAGATTCACTCACAGTAGAGTAACCAATTAACTAGTACTAGTATTGTTATAGTTCAAAATATATATTACTGAAGAAGGAGCTGGACTTGAGTAAATGTAACTCAGTACTACCCACATCAATAACTCCAAGCTGACTTTGATTCAATTTCAAAAGATTTAAAGGATTTTTGACTTTGTTTTGCACTTACGTCTAAACTACTTAACACTGTCATTCACACCTCCGTTTCCATTCATGCTCATCTGTTCAAATTACCACATCTACATTAGCCGCATTGATACAGGAGACTAAATAGTACTTTTTGTTAAAAGAAGTGCCTCTTGAATTTGAAGATTTGTGTTCTATTAATGAGTTCAAACATCTAATTAAAGTGAGCGAGTTGTTTGATTACCCAGACTCCCTCTCTTCTGTCCTGCTTGTACCTCTCTTGTAACCTTCTATGCTTCCTTGTGCATGTGTGGCTGAGGAGTGTGCATGACACAAGATCAGACAGTAAGTAGCCTTCTGCCCAGCTGGTGTCATGTCATGGGGTTAATTTACACACAAATACTCATTATGTAGATGTGCTTGATTCAAGGTAACCATGTTTAATTCAAATGTATTTTAATAGCAATTGTAATGCTGCCTTCTTAATTACAAAAAAAAACATTTAAATTGAAGTTGTGTGCGTGTGTTTTCAAGAGGCATGTCCAATCAGAAAGCAGAGTAAGTCTTAGATGAGTCTCTCATTTGGGTTGCGTGTTCTCAGTCCATTTGGTTTAAATTTAAAATGCCTCTCTCTGATCTGTATACTCACTACCTAAACCTCAGCACCTGCAGCCAACTATTTATCAGTGCTAGTGCAGCCTCCGCAGCTCTTGTCAGTGAATTTTGGAGGTTCTGAGCTTTCACATGAGACATGGCCTGTCCATAAACTGAGAATCAGTAAATGTAAAGGCTAAAGCACTAGCAACCCAGTTTAATTTGCGATTGCAGTTCATTTTATAAACCAGTAAGCGTACAAACTACATACCATACCCTTAACTCAAAATGACTACAAAGACCAGAAGCACTTGCAGACTGGGGAACAAATACTTGAGATGATTTTTATGTGCATACTGCTAAAAGTATTGTTGATTTTGAGTGACTTAACCCCATTCCTAAAGTTTTTAGCTTGTGTTTTGTCATGTTCCTCTTTGGCTTGTCCTCCTCTTAATGCATCACTAAAGAGACTTGTCTCCCTGCGGCTGACATGCTTGGCACTTTTCCCTCTCTGTTCTCTCTCCTAGCCTCCTGTGTTAGCCTGCAGCCTGCTCTCATACTCCCCACTGAAGCTCCTTGCTGTCCCCTCAATGTCATGTCCAAAACCTCCAGCCTTTTGCACCTTGCTGTTTATTCCCATTGAGCTGTGCGCTTGAGATCTTATGATGTATTTATCTTTTTCTTCCCCCTCTCTACCCCTGGCTTTTTTCTATCTTTCATCTCCTGCCTCTGCTCTTGTTTTCTCCCTCTCTCTGCTTCTCCCACCATGTCTTGTGTGGCTCAGTCATTGCTTGTCCCAGGCAAAAGCCCCAGTAAATACGGACGTCGAGGCAGTGCCATAGGGATAGGAACAATAGAAGAGGTTCATGTATATTTTTACCTTTTTATAAATTTTTCAAATGTTTTACTTCCTGTGGTTATGTCCAACACTTTGGTGTGTGTCCAAAATAGAATAAAGTGTCTTAAGAATGATTCAGGCTTAATGACTACTTAATTGATTGTAGTTACTAAGCCTGAACAATTACAACAAGCCTGAAGTCTTTGTTTATCCTTTATGAAGAGGAGTAATTATTATAAAGTGGTTCTAAATGTTTTAACTGAAGGCTTCATCCTGTATCCATTCATTTCGTTCATTTGTTCAGCACTGACACATTTAGTTTTCTGTTAGGGAAGTTGAAATTGTGACTTAAATTTTGCTTTCAAAAATAAACATGTTTTAAATAGCTTATTGTGAAAACACAGGCATGATATTAGACCTGCCACAATAACTACTACAGTGACCTATCGTTCAGGAAATTAGATATGGAACACTACTTTTTGGGTCTCAATATTTACATGTCAGAGATTTTGCTACTTTTTGTAGATGCATGTTATGAGTTGTAGAGAGTCCAATAATAAACTTGTAGTCTTTCATTGTGCTATTTGTTGCAGCTCATGTTTTTATTGACTTTATCCTGCCAGTGGCATAAATTAGTTTGAATTATATTGTTTATTGTGGTATTTTCAGGAGCAATATATATCACACTTTTAAAATGTGTTATTGTGACAGGGCTATGTACAATGCCCAGGATGTACCTAATGTAGCGATCCTGTAGTTTCTGAAATACACTCCAGTCAGCTATGATAAGTGGTAAAAGAAAAAACACGATAGGAACCAAGTCCTTCAAATGCTTCATTTTTACACTATCATTCCTATTCCTATTTTATCCATTTTTAGACTCTAGGCTCAAGCATTATTCTGCCTTTTTTCTTGTATTTTTCAGGAACTAGGCCTACTTACATAAGAAAATGTTCAAAATCCCTTTGCTTTAAAGTATCTCATTCATGATTCATTCACAGTAGCAAAATGGCATTTTAACCTTGAAGTCTGACTGCTTTAACTAAACTAAAACTACTGAAATAAATGAATCAAAAGATCAAATGTTGTATTTATATGTTACAGTAAAGACTTGACCAATTGGTATTTTGTATCTGTAGTCAATGTACTTATGTCAACAGTTTGTTGTCCATGTCTGATTATTCTTCTCCCATTCTACCGTCAGTCATTGATCATTCCTGGAAAGAGCCCAACCAGAAAGAAGTCGGGTCCTTTCAGCTCGCGCCGCAGCAGTGCCATTGGCATTGAAAACATCCAGGAAGTCCAGGAGAGAAGGTGAGAGTACAGCACTTGATGAAGCTAAATGAGCTCTGTCTCTGTCTATTTGCCTGGCCAAAAAAAGTCACCACCAAAAAAAAGGTCACACACTCTAATATTTGGTTGGACCACCTTTAGCTTTGATTATGGCACACATTCACTGTGGCATTGTTTCGATTTTGCTTCTGCAATGTCACAAGATTTATTTCCATCCAGTGTTACATTATTTTATCACCAAGATGTTGCATTGATGATTGAGTCTGACCGCTGCACAAACCCTTCTCCAACACATCCCAAAAATTCTCATTGGGGTTAACGTCTGGACTCTGTGGTGGACAATCCATGTGTGAAAATGATGTCTCATGCTCCTGAACCACTCTGTCACAATTTGAGCCCGATGAATCCTGGCATTGTCATCTTGGAATATGCCCGTGCCATCAGGGAAGAAAAAATCCACTGATGGAATAACCTGGTCATTCAGTATATTCAGGTGTCAGCTGACCTCATTCTTTGAGCACAGACTGTTGCTGAACCTAGACCTGACCAACTGGAGGAGGCTCATATCTATTTGCTTAGTTAAATCTAGGTGGTGACTTTTTTTTGGGCAAGGCGGTGTATATGAAAGTTGAAGTAAGACACCCACGCTCAATGCTAATTTTAAATAAATGTGCTATCACACATTTTCATTGGAATATTTGATATTAGTTGAAAGTAGTTTTAGTAAATTGGTTATCTATGCAACTATTTAAAGTCAAGGTTTTTGAGTGTATATTCTGTACCTGCACCCACAGCTAGCTAAACATTAAACATCAATATTCTGTAAAACTGCGGTTCCCAACTGAACTGACTTAGAACCTAATCATTTCCAATGTCCTTAAAGACAAGTTCACTATATATATAAACATATATATATATATATATATATATATATATATATATATATATATATATATATATATATATACATGCACACACACGCACCCCCCCACACACACACACACACATATGAAATAATATAAATACAACTAATATTCCACATTCCTGCATCCCACTTTTGAGTCCAGATTGACCATTTGTGAATATTCCATAAAACAACATTATAAATGAGATTGTTAAATAAAGTTATCTTTTCACATCTACACTAAAATAGTTGTGCATATTTTTGCCCTCATTTCACCCTTTGTTTGTCCCTACTCTAGCCGTGAGGTGTCACCCAGCACCCAAAGGACACCAGACAACAGCCATTTGTCACAGGAAAACAGATCGGACAACTCATCCAATCACAGCTCCCCAGAGTTTCCTGCCACCAAGAACAGGTGAGTGGGAAAGGGCACTGGTGAAGGGGGAGCAATGAGGCTGGAGAGGATTGTTTGAAATAACAAGACAGCCAGCTAGCAACCCTGTGATATCACATTCACAAAATATATGTATGCTAATAAAGTCACACATAGCAAAGGATGGAGTTGCTGGGTTTCAGATGACATTGCAAAATTCTATTAGGCAAAGAATATTTAACACAGATGGAGGCAGATAAAATAAGTATAGTTAAAATGCTTTTTTTAGTTCTAGGGTTTATTCACAAACATTACAACATTGTAGAATCTGATAGCCATTTTCAATCAGCCAGTTGATTTAGTGTAGACCAGCAGCCCATGAAAATATTAGTGGACTGGGCTTGAATCCAGTGTTTTAAACTCAAACAGAGAAGCATATTTTTTACTTCCCAGCAATATTGTATCAGATGATAAACTTTACATAATGAGACAAGTATTCCTTGCTGGGATTTGGATGACCCAGATGTGTAGTCTGAACATGTGTTGCAGAGCTCCATCTATCCCAGAGCACCAGGACCTGTCCCGCTCATCCTCTAATGCCAGTAGCTTCGCCAGTGTGGTGGAGGAGAACGAGGGGGAGGAGGAGTACGACACAGGCATGGTAGGATTTGTACAGATGCACTGTTGTATTATGCACTGTGTAAGGACACCAGCCATATCTATTTAGCATCTTTAGCTCAGATACCTGCTGCTTGTGTTTGCTGTTTTGACCTATGTATTTAGAGTAAGCATGTGGTGCAGTTTGATGGATTAGATGCAAACCGGAACATGTCACATCTGTTGCTGTCCAATGAATATTTATGATTTTACATTTCTACAACATTTGACATCTGGAAAAATTGAAAAAAAGAAGGATATGAATGAAAATGCAAATATATTCTCAGAGCGCAGCGGTATCTGTGATTATGTCTGTCAGGCAGCAAATTGCTTGTCGTTGTTAGGGATTTCTTTCAAAAAGGGCAAGAAAATTCATGCTGTCCTCATACTTGTTTCAGGAAAGTGTATCTTGTGTAACGCCACTCAAGAGGGACTCTCTGGGCTCCGGGTTTGACGACAGCCTGTCCAGTATCAACCAGGGGAATTTTTCAGGTGACTTTAGTCGTCTTATGTTTCTAGGTCTACGATTGCCTAAAGCATTGTGTACCTGGAAAAGCTTTCTCAAATGCAGGCTATCTAGGAACAGTCTATATGGGACAAGGCTCCTCTGTCAGTGTAATTCGTACAGGAGCTCCCAAAAGGAATTAACTTGTTAGGATAAAAAGTTTTGAGCGTCTGACGGTGGGGTAGATTGTGTTGCTAAGATATCTTTAAGTGAAAACTGTATAACTTCTTGGTGGGGATCCCCCACCAGAGAAGTTATACAATATATTTCCTGGAATATTCCATAGTATAGCATTAAATGTATGTATATTGCACAAGATATTTATGATTTTACAGTTTTATTGCATTGGAAAACATGCATTCGTACTGTGAGCTGGATCACCTCTCCATAAAACTGACATGTGTCCTCATGTTTTTTTAAAGTCATACTGTGGGAAATTGTAGGCAAAGCAAAAACATCCCCATGGAGACAAGCAGGAGGCAGAGTAACGGGCCCTCCACCAGAAAAGTTACACAGTGCATCCTTGACCTAGTAACATTTACATAATTTGAGTGTTAGTAGATAGATGTTTATGAACTATAGACTGGTTCAAGAGCTTAAAAAACAACTTCCTGTCTTCATCACCAATGATTAACACTAGAACATCATTTGTTGTATAGGGGGTCACACTAGAACATCATTTGTTGTATAGGGGTTATCTGTTTTGTGCAGTAGTTGCTATAAGTGTTGTGTGGTTGAGTTTATTCTTCCTGACAGTCACACATCTGTTGCTGTGTTCTTCCTCAGCAGCCGCTCGTCTTCAGCAGCACCAGGATGCGCTCAAAGGGTCAGAGCCTAAAGGGACAGACGGCTGGGCTAAGACAGAACGACCCTTACTGCAGCACAGGTCCTCCTCGGTGAGCTAACCTTATTCAAATATACAAAATAATATCGATGGCTTTCAGAATCAGGAAAACATAGGACAGTTAACAATTGAAAACTAAACAGTATATCTTTTTAATAAGAAAAATTCCTCAAAATGCTGTCTATAACAAGAAGCTGAGACCTATGAATTGTATAATGTTTTTTTGTACTTCATGCACTTGGATGATAGCTCCTATTATTATACAAAACATTCATAATTGTTGTTTCTCCAGATAATGCATATAACACAACATAAAAATATATCTTTCAGTTGAAATTCTGAAACATCACCATAACATTCTACTTGATTGTAGGGTGTTTGTAAAATATAAAAGTATTAAAACATGGTACTTTACTGCCATCTACTGGCTACAAACAACAAAATAGAGCTTTTCTGAATGAATTATTATTTTAGTTTGAACTTAAAACAACTAGACTAATTGTTTTCTCCAATTATTATTTTATTTTATTTGCAGAATTGTTAACCATCTACTTCTAACAATGCTGCTTTGGGTTAGTAAAAATGTAACGCAATGTATAATTTACCTGTTGTTTTATGTAAACCTTCAATTGTCTGCTCTCCTCAGCATTCCTGACAAGGAACTACAAGCCTAGGGCAAACGTTGGCCGCCACTGATACATGGGAGCCGAGTTCGACACCAGACCAGAAGACTGACATTCATGTGGGTGTAGCCTGACTCACCCCTCCCATTAGCTCCATGTGGATCCCTTTACAGACTTGAAAAAGAAAGGCCACTCCATGTAACACTACTGAACTCCACTGTCCACTGGGCCAAACCGTAAACTTGTGTCTTTAAATAACTGTTTTTATTTTAGTACTGAGTTTGTACACTATTAATTCTTCTATACGTTAAATATTGGGCGAGTAGAGAGAATAGTCCTACTCAAATTCAAGTCTATGTCACCTACATCAGTTGTTCTTAAAGTAAATGTAGTCACTGTCACAATGTGCTGCCATAGCCTTTTCAGTTGTAACAAGTTCAACCGCGACCGAGCACTGCCTGTGTTACTGTTTGTACAATAATATGAGCACATGGGTGTCTATGTCAAATTACAAGTGAAACTTATTTAATGTTAGTTCTATCTACTCTGTGTTGTGTGCCTTGTGGTCTCAAGTTGGCATAAGGGCGGCATTCACCATTTAAACAATTGACGTTAATCATATTCATATCGAAAAAAAGTTAGTAAATTATTATTCCACTTACAAATTCTGACATAAGTGACAAATAAAATCATGTATATTCCATTACAAACGTATACTAAAATAGCACATGGTCTACTGTAGGCAGACATGCAGCCGAACACCCCCCAAAATGCCTTAAATATGTAGTTTTCTTTACATTGCTAAATGTCTTGGCAAATTTGCATTTATTAATAATTTAGAAATTGACTAAATGATGAATGAGGCCCACTGTTTTTTAATTATTATTTTTTTACTCCCTTGGCTCCACACACACTGCTTGTTGTTTTAACGTCTATGTACTGGTGCATGGATAAAACTGTTGCTTGCCAAAAACCTCTCGTCTGTGCACTGATGCCATGCTTACATTGACCTTTGTCTGTGTGACTTGAAAACCAGCTCATTCTCAGATTCAGAGAGCCATGTTTCTTTTATCTAATTTATTTGTATTATATGTGTAATATATGTATGTGGAATAAGCACTACAGATTTCCAGTGGTTTTAAAAGGCTAAGCAAATGGGAATATGAAATACACTGTGACTTGTGGGAGGAGGCCTTTCTTCCGATGGTGAGCTGCTGTTAAAGGAAGACCATTGCTGGTTTTGAATGTAAAAAAAAAAAATATAGACAGACATGGAAATATTTGTACAAATCTATTGACATAACTGCTGTAGTATTGTGGAAATGTCCTACTTTTGTTTTACTATAAGATTAGTTTTATTTTAATGTGTAATTTACCACAATGAGAGGATACTGCAAACTTAGCCATGTTGACTGATATTTTTATAAGTACTGCCTTGAAGGATCAAATTTTTTTCTTTCTCTAAACTGATAGGGTTGAGTTGACTACGCCCTCTCTGTGTTGTGAGCACATCTGTGTCATCCATTCCTGTCTGTGCTTGCACTGTTTGCCAGCACCTATCCAAACGAGACTGGGAGAAAATCTTCTATGTGCTTGGTTCAAATGATTGTATCTCTGTTCTTGTAAACAGTCTGCTTAAGCCCTTGTTCAAAAGACAAAATGTAATGTTTGTAAATAAAGCAAGCGTAAAGATTTAATAAACAAGATGAGATTGGTACAATACAAAACCGAATGAGCAATAGTTGCACATTTATTGATCTATGTAGTATGTAGTTGCAAATATACCAACAAACAAAATAGCTTGTTTCTTTTAAAGTTAGTACAGACACATTCAGACATGACTAATGTAACCAGCCTCTTGTGACTTGTAACAGATATCTAACATGTTATGCTTCAGGAACTATTTTGATCAATAAAATCTTCCTCTTTCATTACAGAAAAATGTAAAAACAAATTGTATCACAGTTGTAAGATGGTAGAAATGAGCAGGATATTGGTGTGGTAACAAGGTTGAACAATGAGACTGCCCTCTAGTGTGCATTTACAGTAGCTCTCCAGTAGATTTTTGCTTTTATGCTAATATTTTCTGTTCCATGGTAACAGGGTCTTGCTTCATCATTTAATCATCTGGGCTGGACTCTTAAAAACCATTAACAACCAACAAACTAAGAGGTAATTAAAAAGCTTTTCACATCTCCATGTTCCACCATTTGAAGTCAAAGGGAGATCTGCGGACATTGGAACCACAGTGCACCTCTCCCATTAGTTTATGGTAAGATGTAAAATCATCAATGAAAGTACAGGTCAGGCCCAGGTTCCCCATCAGAGAGACCATCTCCTGCTCCAGAGCACAAACCCCATTCACTTTTGGGCCGAAGGGCTTTGGGATGCCCAGGTTTTCCCCCAGGACTATCATGTTCACCTGAAAGACACGAGGTAATAATCAGTCAGATAACGTTTTATAACATTACCAAACTGCGAACCAAAATCTAGATATATAAGCTCCCCTCAGTGGAGTGTTCTATAAGCCTTGTCTCAAACCCACTTTATTCTCATTCTTTTGACACTGCATGAGTTGTGTGGTCCTCTGTGTCTTTTGTTTATTTTTAATTTATTTTATTGGTTTAATTTCTTTACTGCTATTTTATAGTTTTATTTTTACTGGCTTCATTATTTTAGGACTATAAGATACTATAAATGGTATATAATATCACTATCATTGCCTTGTCTTTGTGTCTGGCAATAGCAATAGTTAAATCCATGTGTGAATCTGTTAACTCGAATTGGCTCACCTTGCCGTACCTCAAAGCACTCTAGTGTTCCTTGGTATACTGTTTAAAGGTATTATATAAATTAAGTGGATTTGGAATATAAATCAAGTTTTAAAAAAAGTTATATTTATGGAAAAAAGTTAACAGGTTATACTTTTGTTCAAACATATTTACATAGACTCCTGATTAAAATTTTACAACCAGCTGAAAAACTGGTTTTGGCATGCTTGATGCTAGTGTTTCCAGGAGGCTAGTGGGAATGTTGCTCCAAGTGGTGAAGATGGCTTCATGGAGGGCATCCACTGTCTGGAAATGGTGTCCATTTTTGTAAACGCACCTTGCCATTCAACCCCAAATGTTCATGCCAGTAATGTTGGAAGCCATCAAGACAGTCAAGAGAGAATAAAACTTTCTTCCACCTTTCAATGTCCCATGTTTGGTGCTCTTGTGCAAACTCCAAATGTGCCACTGAAATAGACGAGATCTTTGAAGACGTTTTTTGTTATTAAAACCATTCTCTCGCAGATGCCGTCTAATGGTTATGGGACTGCATTTGATACCAGTGACAAGCTTAATTTGGGCCAAGGATCCTCCCATGTCTTGACGGACAGGCAGTGGGTTCCTCCAGCTCAGGGCCAGTGAAGTTTTTTTTGGGTCTACCACTTGACTTTTTTCCCATAAACCTCAGGATCTTTTAAGAAGTGTAAAATGACTTACTTACTGTGTCTAACCTCAGCAGCAATACAACGCTGTGAGAATCCATGCTGGTGCAGCTCAATGATCTGACCATGTTCAAAGAGAGAAAGCTTTTTTGCCTTTGCCATCAGGAAATTCGTGACAGTGTGGATACTTGACAGAAAATGACAATGAATCCACATTTTTGCAAAGATTTGGTCTTTTAAAGGCTGTTGTCCTAAACTTTGGATCAGCTGATGAACAGCCTATTTCAGTGTAATGATTGTTTGCCATAAATTGCTTACTCAAATTTTTTTTTTGGTCTCACTCCAATTTCTTCTTTTAGCACTACTTAGAACCTTCTTAAGTGTGTATTAGTGTGTATATTAGTGAATATCAGTGACAAAACTGGTTAATCTCATTTTACAAACTTCCTGAAAACTTACCATGTCTGGGTAATAGGCCAGCGCTCTGTACTGACCACCATCCTCCACTAACTTAAACAGGACGGGCAGATCAATAATGTCCTCGTCATCCAGACCCAGCTCCCTCTTCAGCACATCTCTGTTCCAGTCAATGCAGCTCTAAACAAGCACCCGGATTACAACACAGAACGTGACTGTGCAAATGTTGATTCTGAATTTACTGCTGTATAATAATAATAATAATAATAATAATAATAATATTATTATTATTATTATTATTATTATTATTATTAGTAGTAGTAGTAGTAGTAGTAGTAGTAGTAGTAGTAGTAGTAGTAGTAGAGTAATAGTAGCAGTAGTAGTAGTAGTAGTAGTAGTAGTATAGTAATAGTAGCAGTAGTAGAACTAGTAGTATATTATTATTATTATTATTATCATTATTCTCACCTGAGAATAATTATTTTCATCTTGGAGTATCTTATCAGCCAGTATCTCATTCACTGTTATAGTTGGTTCATCTGGAATATCTTTGTCATTTCAAACAGAATTAAATGTGGAATCAAACAAACCATATAAAAATGATCATATTAAGAATAATATACCTACCCTCAAAGAGTTTGGCATCACCATGACCATCATTCTGCAGGTTTTTAAATAGTTTGTAACCTGCATCTGGACTGGCAAGCAGTAGTCGGAAACCCTGTCATGAACACAACATTTAAGATTGAAGTCAGATTTACAGTTATTAAAGGTTATTATGGCAAAATACTGAGCAAACTAAATATTCACCTTTCTGTCCTTGGCGGGTACAAATGACATAAACTCATCAACGTGGCCCACTTCAAGCCAGTCAGAAAATAAAGCAATGGGCTCTTGAACAGTTTGAGCCCACAGGAAGTCCTGGACCATTTTTGTCATATTTCGTCCTTTAGACGCTCTTTGATGATAAACAAAAAAAACATAAGAAGTATGGCAGCACAACAGTAGGACACATTACAGTATTATCACTATGGACAAAGATCTATATAGTTCTAAACCAAGGGATACAGGGATACAGGCTATTTATACTTACGTAGGGAAGGCCACTCCGATGATAATTCTTCCCAAAGGGTAGTGTTTTCCATTGACAGTGACAGGAGGACTGACTTCCAGATTGCCAAAAGAATCCAAACTACTCACATCTTTTCTCTTTGGTT
This sequence comes from Periophthalmus magnuspinnatus, assembly GCF_009829125.3. Classification (NCBI taxonomy): domain Eukaryota; kingdom Metazoa; phylum Chordata; class Actinopteri; order Gobiiformes; family Gobiidae; genus Periophthalmus; species Periophthalmus magnuspinnatus. Next base: position 31,502,518 of record NC_047130.1, read on the forward strand.
CTCGTGTCACATAACCAAAGTCAGGACCCTGGGGAATGGATATATTTTATTGAAAAATGAGAAGCTAAAATATTTAAAATACTCAATCTATTCTTGGTGTAATTTACCAATAGCACATCATAAGGAAAGTCATCTAGTTGCTGATCCCGAGGGGAATCCAAAACAACTGGAAATCCGTGATGCGGAGAATCAATATAACCAAACTCCAGCTCATCCTATAAAATAAAGAGTTGATATAATAAAAAAAAAAATACTATAACAAAAAAAGTGAAGTGACACCTTATTTTGGTACCTGCATCCAGCGATCTCCCCGGTTCATATACTCGTGGCAAATTTTCAGTTTATAGCCACTGCTCTCTACAAGACTCTTCATGCCTTTCAGGAATTTGTAATTATCTTTTGTGCTACAAGATACAGACATAGATAATATGTAAGAAAGATGTTCTGAAAGATTCTATAAAATAGAATATACCATAAAACGAATTTCAGAACTGTTGATAGAGCTCTAAACTATAAATACAAGATTTCTTCTATAAAAAGCTGTTTGGGTTTTTTTTTTCTTTACAGAGGACATTCTCTTATCTAAATAAGTGTAGCTTCTGCAATTTCAATTTGATAGCAATACATTGTGCAGCCCTACTTTCAAATATTAATTTCTTAAAACATAATCAATAGAGACATTTAATAATGGCCATTTAACACAAATTACTTCCTCTAAGCCACAACAGAGGATGACAACCTCAATTAAAAAGATACAGATACTTGATGAATTTTTTTTTAACCCTGGAGAACCCACAGAGTCAAATTTGGCCGCAATTAATTGCTGCTACCCAAAATGAACAAACACAAAAATGTCAAATTTAACTTCAAATGCCCAGAGTGCCATTTCTGGCCCCCGGCATAGAGACACTTAGCAGATGAATATTGAACTCAAATGAACCAGAGTGATAGTGACAAGATGGCTGACCATATTCAATGTGTTTTTTGTTTGTTTTTTTGCCATTGGCTTAATTTAACAAAATTGTATTGGTCTGTTCAATTTTAATGATACAAATGTATACTTGTGTTTGTATTTATTTTTTTCTATGTACATCCAATTTGGATAGTGCAAATCAATAGTAGTTCACAATAGTTAAATTGACCCAATGAATAACTCATTCACTGTGTCTTCTTTGCCCATGTGCTGTGCCAAGTCAACCCTCCAACACAGCCCATTCCCCACGTAAGCACTTGAACAGGGACTCACAACAAACACCTGGTCAATTCTCAGGAGGTAAGTGTCACAATTATGGCAAAACATTAGTTTGCACCTAAGTTTAATTTCAAAGGAAACATGCACATGGCATCAATGTGACATAGGTTTTACCACCAGATGAGACAAAACAAATAAATATTGCCACTATGACAATGCAATGCATTCCAGAGAGAGCATCAAATCAAAAATATTTCAATGACAAAAAGCCCTTTAGTGTACCAAGTGTTAAAACTGGTGTACCCAACTTTATTTTCTCATAAGTACCTTTTGTTTTCCTTGTAAAACTTTAGAAAAAATAAATAAAAAATCTGACAGGGAATCTGAACCTAGAGGGAAAGGTGTTACCATCCCTTACACAGTGGGTGTGTCTAAAAAACTTCAGAGAATTTTCAGACAGTTTGAGATTCCTGTCTTTTTCAAACCTACAAACACTAAGACAAAAACTGGTTCACCCAAAGGACAAAACCCCGAGTCACAAATGAAGTAATGTAGTCTACTCCATTCAGTGTAGTGAAGAGTGCAGAGACATTGGAGAAACTAAACAGCTACTCCATAAGAGGATGGACCAACACCAGCGTGAGAGCTCCACAGGACCCTAGTCCGCTGTACATCTCCATCTCAAAGACACTAACCACTCCTTTGAAGACAGTGAAGTTCAGATCTTAGCCAGAGAAAAGAAATGGTTTGAGAGAGGAGTTAAAGAAGCTATTTTTGTTAAGAAAGAGAATCCTTCCTTAAACAAGAATGGGGGCTGAGACATAATCTCTCCCCCATCTGCAACACCAGGGGTGTCAAACACATTTTCACTGAGGGCCACATCAGCAAAATGGCTGCCATCCAAGGGCCAGATGTAAAATAAATGTAACTACTTTTTTAACTTGTTAATTAACCATTTCTGTATTTATTACTTATTGAAGTTACAAATATTGCATAAGCATTTGCAAAATATGGCTCTGTAACATTTTCAGATAAAATGACATTTTAAGACCATCATACCTTTTAATTTACCCTGTGGAGGGCCACATAAAATGATGTGGAGGGCCACATTTGGCCCGCGGGCCTTGAGTGTGACACATGTGTACAACACCATCCTCAGATCCACAACAATGGCAAAAATAGCAGGGTCATTAAGGGCTGAAAGTGGAGTCAATAGCTATTTACAGTTTCAGTGTGGTTAGCCCCTCCCCTCAGATAGATTTAAGGCAGTGTCCAGCAGTAATCTGACCAGAACTGAAGAAGGGGCTTGGATGAGCAGCGAAACGTCTTCACTCCTACAAGATTTGTCCAGTTGACAGATTTAACTTCACCTTTTGCTGTATTTACTAAGAATATAGGACAACAATATTGAGGGTTGAAATGTGTTATAAAGGACTTGTATTGTTTTAAATTTGCTCAATTAACGTCGAATATTAAGGTAACATAATTTTCACCTTGAACCAACTCTTCCTTAGAATGCGAATCAGGTTAGACCAATGTAATAGATATCATTATGAACAACTAATACTTTTTGGATGTAACTGGATTACGATATAAATTGTAAATTGAACCAATGAACCTCATTAATCCATTAAATGTACATTCATTTAATTTAGAATTTTAAATTGTATTAATCTATGTATGTTCATTTAATTTAGTATTTTTAAATTGGCCCATAATGCCAATTTTTCTTGAAATTGACCCAATTAAATTTTAAACATTGAACCAATGTATAATGTTTTAACTGTTATAAATTAAACCAATTTAGTTTGGCCAATTTAATCTATGTCATTATGATCAATTAAGAATATTTAAATGTAAATTATTACGATATAAATTATACATTAAACCAATGTTTTACTTTATTTCACCCAAACAAAATCGCCTTCTCAGCAAACCAGCGGTTTGTAAAATTGTGGGGTTTTTTTAGTAAATTTTTGTGTTCTTTTTAGTAATAGCTTGCAGAATGTCTAGAAGTACATTTTGTATTCTTTTTGGATAAATTATATTCTTTAAGGGCCAAATTTGGCCCTGATCCTAAATTAGGGAATAAAGGGTTCAAATTGAAAAGTTGGATATTTCAGTGTTCAGTGAACTTACAGCAGTAATTTAATGCATTGTTCATAATTTTCCAAAGATGAAAGGGGTTCTTGGGTTCTCCAGGGTTAATTGTATAGTTCGAAAAGGCTGGTAGAATGAGTTCTGTGTATTTTGTCACTGTATCTTTTGTCATAATTTATTCATTCCTTACCTGCACACAAACACCTCCACAGGGCGGAGGGTGTTGGGTGTCATGATCCATGGAGCTACTCTGAACACTACAGCATCAGTGAAGATGGGGGTCTCAGGAATACCCTGTAAAACACAAGTTCAGTCTCACCCCAATCACTTATGCAATCGCTACATGAGATGAAGAGATCAGTTCTTACTTCACTGATTGGTTCTAACAAACTGAGGTTGATGTGGATTAAACCATCAAAATCTTTGTCAGGAAACTTAACACCCTCCACATAAAACTTGATCTCATCGTTTCCCAAGTATGGGATCTCCTTGCTGAGGGATGCACTGTACAGTACCAGAGGATAGTGGTCCACTAAAGATAAAAAAAAAAAAACATGTGGTAAATACATTGAAATGCTACAAGGTATATAAAAGACTGTCTGTGTGTATGTTTTTATCTCTTTTACCACTGGATATGAAGACTCTGATTTTCTCTCCATCGCTTTGACAGATATGCAGTACGAGTTTGTAGCCTTCTGGAAGCTTGGCTGGGCCTTTAGTTCGTAGCACCATTGGAGACATGTCCTTAACATCTGCAAAGAAAACACTCTTGTAGCTGAAACATCAGAGAATAGTCTAAAAGTCTAAATCTAACAAGTTATAGGTTGTACCTGATGACATACGACGTTTGATATTTCTTTCGTGGTCTGGCCTCTTCTTGTACAGAGATTCAGCGTCACAGTTGACAAGTAGGATTGCTCCATGGCCATGTGGACCCCATTTCCATGTATTCTAGAGTGTATTTCACAACAAAGTAACTGAATGCAGTCATGTCTAATAAATGCATAATTCACTCAGAGCATTTCTCTTTGATACACACCTTATTAGGATTATTCTTTTCCACAAAGCCATCTCTGTCAGCATCCACATCCAGGGAGATATCTGTATGACAATGTGAGTTGTTCATAACTCAGGCCTGTAGTTTAATAACCAGAAATGAATCCATAAAGAAGAAAAACATCTGTATTTATCAGGTCATACCAACTCCTGTCAAGTGCAGGACTGCTTTGTCTAAGACAGTCTTGTCAGCGTCATAATACCAGACAGAAAGCTAAACAGGAAAAAAAATATGAGTATTGGTAAATATTGGTCTGAACAAGCAATATCCATTAGTCCAATGGTTCTTAACCTTTTTCAGTCACGAGGACCCCTATAATAACAACTATTGGCCTCCATTAACGTGTCTCACAATAACATTATGTAAAAGATTTTTTGAAATGTTTGTCTTTTCACAACGTGCACAAAGGTACAAAAAGGTATCCACCTTATTCTGTCCCACCCACTTTTACTTGTGACCTCTGCTGACCCACACTTTTAGTTTAATGGTAATTACATGATTTGCAATGACTTGTTGCTAAAATATTGTATTGTATTATATTATAATGTTCATTGCTTTTTTGACTTAAAAACAGCTTTGTAGTCTGTATAACTAATTTGTTGTCGAGATCTGCAACTTCCTGAATATGGTGAATATGGCAAATCATATTTTTAAGATGTGAAAGCACACATAAATAGGCTAGGATACCCACAAAATAAAGTCAGTCTGTAAGTCTAAGTTTAAAAGGGTTCATTTAATTATAGATACAGTTTATAATTCAGCAAATACAAATCTTTACAATTACTCCAACATTTGAAAGGTGCCAAACCTTATTTAAAAAATTGGTACATAAATAAATGTTTCCCCAAATGATCTGGCTTTTCCCTGAAATGTACTTGAACTCCTTGTGTTTGAGAACAACTGTTTTAGTTTACAAGAAAAGTGTACAGTTTGATTTACCTTGTTGTCATTCTCATGAACACTAGCTTCCTTCATAGTGATGAGTAAGACAGAGTTGTCCATAAGAGGCACAGGGGAAAGGTAGGAAGTGGTCTGGAGCAAAGGACTGATGATGTACTGAACATTGTCTGTGCATTTCACTGAGAAGTATTTGGTCTTGGGAGGTGCACTCCTGCAAAGACAGTTTAGATGTTTGTTGTACAATTAACATTGTAGATATGCATTAGGTAAGGTTTTATTACTTGTCAAGTAAACACCAGGGCTTCACTCAAACTAGACTGCAACTATGCACACAAAGTCAACTTTGTCTACCATTCACCCTGAAGGTTACAGAAAAGAACTGTAAAGTCACTTCAGTGCATGTAGTAGAATAAAATCCCATATTATTGTTGCCCAAGGAAAACAAGGATTCCTCTGTTAAACTGGTTTGCCACAACAAAACAGTTCATTCATTTTGCTGAGGTCAACCACTGCTATCATCCACAAGGCAGAATGTCATCACACCTACATAAGGATTTGGTTTAACAATAGGCTCAAGTCTAGAAACTATGACTTTACATCTTGTTATTACAGTACTGGAGTTTTAGAAACCATATAATGAATCACTCACACACCAGGCTTTAAAATGCATGCCCCTGGTATATCAGTTTCTTCAAAACGGAAGGGTACCAATATAAAGATGAAACCCACGTCTATTTTGTTTGGATAACTAGCACAGTATGCAGACGTAGCCTGTCCAGACAACTGGCTGCAGCTGCTCGGGTGGATCCTGCGCACTTCACACTTACCTGTTCAGGTTCACCACCAGCTCTGTGCCGACCACATATAACACGCTTGTAATTCTCCCATAGTCCACTCTTAAAGTGCGTTTGGAGGACATCATTCTGTACTATTCTGTGCCTCTGTGCCTCTGTCTTGGTGATAGACTCTGTGTTTGTTCTAGGCGCACAGGTTACAGTGTTCAGGCTACAGCAGCGCCCTCTCCAGGACAGCACAGGTCTCAGGTGTGGTTTTCTGCATGGCGATTGCTCAGCCCCTCTCATGAAAAAGAAATCCGAAAAAACAAAAACCGATGGATCCCAGTTTATTTCAGTAATCTAGCTCTAGCAGAAACACCTGACTAAAGTAAGCCTTGTTTTTTTTCCCACGGAATGCGTAAGAAAAATGTCTGATGTTGACAACTTTATCAGAATCAGAAGACTTTTTATTGCCATCGTCTGTAAACACAGTTCAAAAAACTAGGAACTTACTGCGGTGATAAAGTGCAACATAAAAACACACTGAATAAATACAAATACAAATATGGGCACGCACAAAGTAAAACATAAAAATAAATAAATACAAATATATATATGCTTAAACATGGAAATTTTAAATAATTTTACATTGATTTGACATACCTGTTTAAACTTGCCTTTAAAGTTGTACCGAGCACATAAAGAACACTTTGTCTTTTTTCCACGTCCAGGCGACAGGTCCGAGTGTATTGGGAGGAAAATTCATCCTTTTGCCGTAAAAACTTGGGCAAAGAGGTGCTCTGCATAGTGCTCTGCATTTCTGCTTGATTCTCAGGAGTGGCACTGGTTCACAGGCAGCCTACAATGGCATTGTAGGAAGGCGTAATTTGAGAAAGTATCTTATTGTCTTTTTCTATCCTATAATCACAAAGAGACTGTTTAGGTCACGCCTATTACAGACGATAGTGTGAATCCTGAAGGAAATGTGTGCTATACAGCTTCCCACATGAGTCATGCAAGGAATAGGAAACATTACAACAACATGAAGACTTCAGCATGTCCAGTGAAAGCACCGGCTGACCGAGATGAACTGGACTTTAAAGTTTCACATAAATGTTGTACCTTGCATGTGGTTGTCAGTTGCGAGTCTGAGCCAATGAAATCCCTGTAAACATGCAGTGTGGGCGGGGCTTAGCAGATCCCGTGTCATCAACTCAAAGGCTTTGTTGCTCTGATCTAAAACGCTAACAATCACAGGCTCTTCTATATTATAATTGCGGCAAGACAACGTTGGTATATCGTTTGGGCAGAGCGAAAGCCTATTTTTCGGAAATGGAGAGGTATCTTCATCTGGTTCGGGATGAAAAGCAGTTTTTTGTGAATTGGAAATGACTTCCACAGTGAGCTAGCGTTAGCAGTGCTAGCTGTTCTGGGAGGAGTGTTGCCAGATTGGAGCAGAAGGAATTCGCGCACTGAAGAGCAGATGCTGGGAAAACTACACTTAGCATTACTGTCCGTGGTGAAGAAACATTAAGGCTAAATCAAGTTCTCGTTTGGCGTATTAAAAAATAAAGCATCTCTTGATGATCACTTCCATGAACATTCGGCGTGACTGCTAGCGAGCTAGCCACGTAGCCTCGGAGCTCTCCGCAGGAGGACATTTAAAATGGCGGAAGATTGGCCTTTTCTTATGTATCTTTTATTGATGATTCTGACTTTGAGTGTCTGTTCTGCAAAGTTTTGTCCAAGTCCATGCACATGTTTAAGCGGACCTGATGGGATTCGTGTTTTGGAGTGTAATCGGAAAAGGCTTTCGTCTGCTCCCCTTCAAGTGCCTGCCGAGGTGACCCAAGTGTGAGTACAAACAAGCAGCCTGCTACTTTGATTTATTCTTCCAACATGCACGACGCTCTATTCCACTCATTTTAGAATAATTTTAGTATTTTGACTAAAGTTATTGGGATATATTACTAACCTATAGCCATATTAAAACTTGTCCGCGTGTAGTGATAAATCGGCCCATCACTTTTCCATAAAATAATAACGAGGAATTCTATCAATGTGGAATGAGACACATTATCATGTTTAATCATATTTATTTGAACAACTTGTGCATTTCAAATGTAAAAAGTATAAAAAAACAATTTCCTAAGATTGTAAACATAATCTGTAAGTGTTGATAAAAGCATTGTATTCATCATTTCTTCTGTCAACTTTTTAGTTGTGTTATTATCTTGTTTTCCAGAACCTTGAATCATAATGAGCTCACTTTGTTGCCTGTCCTTGGTGACATTTCCTTCAACATTACATCATTATCATTGTAAGTATTAGTTTCTCTGGTAGTCCATGATTGCAATATATGAAGTCAAATACATGTGTTTTTTTATTTTTCAGAATCCATAATCGAATCTCTGAACTGTCAATGCCTCAGCTGCAGTCATATGTGTCTTTAGAGTCGCTGGACCTCACATCAAATTCCATATCTGAACTCAAAGTTGGATCATTCCCATCCATACAGCTAAAATATCTGTAAGTGTACGAAGTTTTGGACATTTATGCTACACAATAACTGACATGGCTCATATGTGCGTTTTAATGAACTTTTTACATACCAAAAGCCAAAATTAAACTCTAAATGATCTGACAGATTGTAGAATTGAAATCAGAATCACCAAGAAATATAAGGCATACATTTCACCTCTGAAGGTCTTTTTTTTTATGTTTTGTTTCATAGAAACTTGAGTAATAACAGGATCAGTATTCTGGAGTCTGGCTGCTTTGAAAACATCTCTGGTTCCCTTCTGGTGTTGAAGCTGAACAGGAATCGATTAGTGACACTGCCTACCAAAGTCTTCAAGCTTCCACAACTTCAGTTTCTGTAAGTTGTGGACGGCATACTCTCAGTGCAAAAAAAAGAAACATTTTGTACATTGACTTAAAAAATATGTACACCTGTTTGCAGTGAAATGAAGCGCAACAAGATTAAGATGGTTGACAGCCTGACGTTTAAAGGGATGGACTCGCTCAAGTCGCTCAAACTGCAAAGAAATGGCATCACTAAGTTAATGGATGGAGCATTTTTTGGTCTTAACAACATTGAGGAACTGTAAGTAAAGTTAAAGTAAAACATAGTAAATGTTGAGCCCGCTTTTTCACGTAATTTGCATTTTTTTAATTTGGGTTACAGAGAGCTAGAGCACAATAATTTAACAGAGGTCAATAAAGGCTGGCTGTATGGGCTACGTATGCTTCGTGTCCTGAGGGTTAGCCAGAATGCCATCAACATCATTCGACCAGATGCATGGGAATTTTGCCAAAAACTGATAGAACTGTAAGTTTGTCAATAAACACATGCGATTAAGACCAGTTATGTGTGACCACTACTTTATTTTGACTAGTTTGGGGTGCTTGAGATAGTGATATAGAATTATTTGTATTTGTATGTTGTGCAGAGACCTGTCCTTCAACTACCTGACAAGACTGGAGGAGACTGCCTTTGTTGGGCTGAGTGTTCTGGACAGTCTGAACCTTGGCGATAACTCCATCAGTCACTTGGGAGAAGGAGTGTTTGGGAGCCTTGGAAGTGTGCGCACTCTGTAAGTCTCCCATTACAGCTTATATTTGTGGTGTTTTTTCTGCTGTTGTGAGATATGTACAAAGGCTCACCATCTGATATAATCACATTTTGACTTGTATTGAGTAGTTTACTAAGTTTGTGTGATTCTTTGCTGAGGCATTCTGTCCTGTTCTTACCCATATCAAATATGTCACTCCTATAATCTTTTTCTAGTAGTTTTGTGTCAGTGAATGGGACATCTTGTTGATTTTCCGGTGCTAGGCCATGGAGACTGGTACACAAGCAGAGCTGTCTTACGGCTTGTTTTATTTTTCCAATGGTAAAAAGATGCAGATGCTATTGATTTGATGTGGCTGTTAAAGCTTGGTTCAAGTCTGAGTCCATTATTACCCATAGATTTCTAGATTTTAGGATAATTCCAACTGACTTTTAATTTTTAATTAGTTCCATGTCAAGATTAGACAAGTTTTGCAACTCCTCTCTGAGCATGTTTCTTTGCCAAGGGTTCATATTAAAAAACCTCTGACTTATGATTGCCACAAAAAGCTCAGTATTGAGAGTGTTATGACCCAGCTTGTGTGGGGACAGGGAAGTAACAAAAAACAACCAAGATGGAACAATGGTAAATTAAGAAGCAATTCAATGAACAGGGATGTTAAGGGTAAACTAAACAAAAGGGGACAAAAATTGTGAAACAAATGGTACCTTGTAAGGGTTTAAACAAAACAAAGGTAAAGTTAACTAAAACACAAATTTTACAGGAACAAAACAAAATCTTGACGAACAGAGTCAGTATTGACAACGAAGTGTCTCACAACACAAAGTCACTACCCCTATAGTCCACAAAAGTGACACACAAATTGGCATACTGGCCACTCCAGGCCAGCAGCCCCGAACAGGTGTCCTGAATCTTCTTAAATTGGTGGGAGGTAGCTGAATGTGGGCCTCAGGATTGGCCAGGTTGTAAAACAGTCCTCCAGTCACTGCCAAGGGCTCCAACAGCCATGATTATGGGGAAACTGGACAGACTCGGGACACACAGACAAAACATAATGCACAAATACAAACAACAAAAAGAACTTCAGGTCCACGGCTATAACAGGGAGGCATATCATTCCAGGTGCTCTCATGGGAGGAAAAAATTGTGTGGTGCCAAAGTTCTTTCTGAGCTGGTCAGGCATGATAGAAGAGAAACAAAGGAGCTCGTCACCCAGCCTGTAAACACAAGGCCTCTTTGGGCTTCCAGTGGAGCCATGAATTGTCAAAGTGCTAAATGGGGCCAATTATGACTGCCTCATCAAACCGACGAGGGCAGTGGACTGTATCACACTGTGCAGCAGGGGTGTATCGCATTGTTAGACTTGTTACTGATTGTTATTGCTAATGACAACCTCACTGGAGAGCTGTCTTCTTGTGTCCATTTTGTGCATTGTGGATTTTAATGTCTTTTGCTGCTTTATCCTTCTCAGAGATATTCGCAATAATGAAATCTCCTGGGCGATTGAAGACTCAATTGGTTTATTTGATGGAATGAAGAAACTAAATACACTGTAAGCATTTTTATTTTAAACTGTAAGAATTACATACGACTTATTTAGTTACAAGTAAGTTGTGTAAAATACATTGACTGTAATACAACTGTCTTCTGATTTTCAGAATACTCCAGAGGAACAAAATCAAGTCAATCACCAAACAGGCTTTTGAAGGCCCCGAGGAACTGGAGTATCTGTGAGTCACTAGTTTGAACTCGTGACATTTTCTTCTGTCATTTATAGAAATGTTAATTCAATAAATGTACTGTTTCCCTTTAGGGACCTGAGCAAGAATGAAATTATGTCTATTCATCCAGAGGCTTTGTCCAACATGGAACTCAAAGTGTTGTAAGTTAATTGTTACTGATGGGTCCTTTTTTCCTGTTTATTTCAATATATTTTAACCAATTTACTCTACTTTCACTTTATTTTAATAGCATTTTGAACACCAGCAGCCTGCTATGTGACTGCCACATGCAGTGGTTGGCTCCCTGGCTCACTGACAAGCCTTTCCAAACATCTGTGTCTGCTGTTTGTGCACATCCTGCCAATCTGCTAGGTCAAAGCGTCCTTGCCATCAGCCTAGACAATTTTGTTTGTGGTGAGTTAATTGTGTGAAATGTGACAGTGAAAAATTATTAAAATCATCCAACTGTTACTATGAAAATCAAATACTTATTACATTCCTACAGATGATTTTCCAAAACCCCATATCACTGTGCACCCTAACACATCTGTGGCTCTGCGGGGTAATAATGTGACTCTGAGCTGCGTGGCCTCCAGTAGCAGTGACTCTTCCATGAGCACCGCCTGGAGGAAGGACGGAGAGGTTCTGTATGATGCCGAGGTGCACAACTATGCCCGTTACCAAGATGGAGAGCTCATTTACACTACAATGTTGCATCTGCTCAACGTCAACTTCACCGACGAGGGCCGCTACCAGTGTGTGGTCTCCAACCACTTTGGATCCAATTACTCCAACAGGGCCAAGCTCACTGTCAATGGTAATTGTTTCTACAGCATTCATTTATTTGAATGGAACTTGTTGCTTTCATGTTGTTTTCCAGACCACACCTATTTACTGAGTATATTATTGATCCATTTTCTTCTGCTTATCCGGGGGCCGAGTGGCAGGGGCAGCAGTCTAAGCAGGGGCTCCCAGACTTCTCACACCTAAGACACTTCCTTGTCCTGCTCCTACTGTGGAACCCCAAGGCCTTCCCAGGACATAGTCCCTCTAGCATGTCCTGGGTCTTCCCCAGAACAGAAACTTGAGCCACTTCATCTGGCTCCTCTCAACTTGAAGGGTCAGTGGCTGTACTCAAAGCTCCTCCTGTATGACTGAGCTCCATACCCTAGCTCTAAGTGAGCACTCAGCCACCCTGTGGAGGAAACTCCTTTCAACTGCTTGTATCTGCGACCTACGGTCGCTGCCCAAAGCTCATGACCATGGGTGAGGGCAGGAACATAGATTGACTGGTAAATCGAGAGCTTTGCTTTTAGACTCGCACTGTAGATGCTGCACCGATCCTCCTGTCAATCTCACGCTCCATACTTCCCTCTCTCGTGAACAAGACCCTGAGATACTTTAACTCCTTCAATCAAGGAGAGAGTCTCCTCTCACCTGGAGAGGGTAAGACACCTTTTTCCGATCAAGAACCATGGCCTTGGATTTGGAGGAGCTGATTCTCATCCCAGCCACTTGACATTCTCCCCAATACAGGTTGCGGGTCCTGGTTTGATGAAGCCATAGGGACAACATCATCTGCTAACAGCAGAGATGAGATCCTGGGGTCCGTGAACCGGCCCCCCTCTGGCCCCTGACTGGGAGTAAATTATTTGATAAAAAAAACACTAAAATAAACCATTGGACTATATAGCTGGTGATATACTGTGATATATATGGGGATCATATGACATTTGGAATATTGTGATATTATTGCACATGCATTGCAGTTGATTGTTCTTCTCAGTTGCAAGAGGACACAGGCAAAGTATGAGAGAGAACCTTTATTTGCTCCAAAATGGAGAAATGTGTTTAAGAACAGCAGACAATAGAAAATAATAAAATCAAGATGAATAACTTAAAAATACATTTAAATTAAATATTTGATATTGCATTTTTTGCATCTGGAAATGCTAGTAATTGTAGTAATAGTAGTAATAGTTATGTATGTTTATGTATGTTTTATATGTTGGTAATTTTAGTATTGAGCATTAGTCTTGGCCAATTGCAGTTTTTTCACCAACCTTCTCTCTTGCCCTGCAGAAATGCCATCTTTTCTGAAAACTCCCATGGACCTGACAATCAGGACAGGGACCATGGCCAGACTAGAGTGTGCTGCAGAAGGCCATCCATCACCACAGATTGCTTGGCGCAAGGACGGAGGCACAGACTTCCCAGCTGCTCGAGAGCGCAGGATGCACGTGATGCCAGATGACGACATTTTCTTCATTGCAAATGTGAAGACTGAAGACATGGGGGTTTATAGTTGCACAGCTCAGAATGCGGCGGGAAGCTTATCAGCTAATGCCACTCTTACTGTTCTAGGTAAGTCATTGTCCTGCACATTCTATTTTGCTGATTTAAAGTTTCAAAGTCATAAATGAATGAATTTGGCAGGCTTAATATTTGGCTTGGACTTATATTCCAAATACTTTTTTGTATTTAGACATTTGTGGCGTAAAAAGGTCTTTGTGTGTATATATGAATAATCCTAATAAAATGGGTGTGATTATTTCCAGTTTTGTTTTGTTTTTTTTCCCTTAAATTTTTGTTTTCTCTTTTCAGAAACTCCATCTTTCCAGAGGCCGCTGGAAGACCGCACCGTAGCCCGGGGTGAAACTGCTGTGCTCCAGTGTATAGCTGGAGGAAGCCCTGCTCCTCGCCTAAACTGGACCAAAGACGATGGACCTCTGATGCTGACAGAGCGCCACTTCTTTGCTGCTGCAAACCAGCTCCTCATCATCGTGGACACAGGCCCTGCAGATGCTGGGAAGTACACCTGCATCATGTCCAACACTTTAGGCACTGAGCGAGGCCACATTTACCTGAGCGTGTCCCCATCTCCAAACTGTGAGACTGGAGCAGCCTACGAGCAGGATGGCTGGACCACTGTGGGCATCGTGGTCATCGTGGTGGTGTGCTGTGTGGTGGGAACATCTTTGGTCTGGGTTATTGTCATTTACCACATGCGCCGCAAGAATGAGGACTACAGCATCACCAATACAGGTATCATACTCTTGTGCTGAGGGATGAAGCTGATAAATGAAACACAAGCAGCATAGTTACAATAACCGTAGTAAATACAGAAGCATAGACTACTGTTAAGGTCATCCTAAATCCAATGCAGCAGCATTGGATTTAGGCAGCCTTTTATATAACAGCATTATATAACAAACAAGTCCTGGCATGTTTTTATGTTTTGATTTCACACAGTTTGACACTAGATTGACAGATGATGTGATTTACTTCCAGATGAGATGAACTTAGCCGCAGACATTCCCAGCTACCTGTCCTCTCAGGGCACTCTGTCTGAGCCCCAGGAAGGATACAGCAACTCTGAAGCAGGCAGCCACCAGCAACTCATGCCTCCTCTCTCCAACGGATATGTCCATAAGGGAACAGATGGTGGGTCATCCCCTTTCTTAAAATGCTAAAATATATAAGCATCAATTCATTACTGATTACTGAAGATGAATTATTATATTGAGTGTTGAAGCACGTAGTGTATCAGTGAAAAAACTATTGATCAAAGATGATTCTGGGTAGAGTCTTTCTCTCCCTGTTTAAAACTGTGACGTGACCTGCTGAAGTCTTAAAGCTGAGAGAATTGTAGCGATTGTTCAGTGGCAAGGCTCAGTTTTCCAAACTTAAATTTTTTGTGGATTTGCAATGAATTGCAAAAACACGCAACTAATCTCAATTGTAATCATTGCCTATAGCTCCTTGTTACATAATCTTTAATTCCTACATTATTAAAGTGCTGTATGTTACAGGTGTATGTTTTGGAGACACAGGCAGTGAAATGGAAGCAGAAGGCAGTAACATATTACACTGTAGAATTGGCTCTTTGTTCAATGGACGAAGCAGCTTCCACCCAGGAGATGTCCGTGAGGGGCTAGGTGGAGGTCAGACAGGTCAGTGCTTGATTACAAGGCTTTGACATGGCCCTTAACCCTCTCTGTACTGTAGATATAATCACTTAACTGGGTTGAAACTAAATAGATCCTATTATTAGACATATGATCTTTTTTCTCATTCTACAGCAGGTGCGGCTCCTCTGGTCATCTGCTCTGACTGCTACGATAATGCTAACATTTACTCCCGCACTCGAGAGTATTGCCAGTATGCCTATCTCGGGGAGGATGCTGCAATGGACAAGGGCCTTAAAACAGGCCTCTCTGAGCATGTTCAACAGGATGACGCTGTGCTGGAGAACTTCATTAGTAACCAGTACAACTGTGGTATTCTCACCTCTCATGACAAAAGCTTGAGTAACCATGCTCCTCCAGATCCCAGCACTCATGGTAAGCCTTTCCCACATTAGAAACTTACAGTGATGTTATGCAGGAGAACTAGGTCCTGTTTTGTGAAAACACTTAAACCCTCTACGCATTGCTGGATTTTTAGAGTCTTAGATCATTTTTAGAACTTGAGACTAAAAACGCAGACCATAGACATAAGGAGAATCTTATCTTCTCTATCTGAACGTAAACACTACAGAGAATGCTTTGCCCAATTTTTTGGTTTGTTTTTTTTAGATTTTCTTGACTGTTCTCACTTGAAAGATGGGAAAGATCCACCTGTGAAATCCCCGACAATCCTGCCTCACCCCCCGATGCATCGGGTGCTCCCTCCATGTGCCTCTGTGGATGGGACAGTGGGGCACAGTGAAAGTGCACAGGACCACAGAAGTGCCTCTAACAGGACTAACCCCTCTGAGCACCTCTCCTCCACATAGGCCCACCTGCCTGTTTATCATCCACTACCTCCAAAGACTTTAGATTATGCCAAAGATACCCTTGACTTGAATGTTTACATTCCTTTTGACTTTGAAGAGCGCTGGATCTGTGTGTGCTGCAAGACACTCCATGTGCTGGACCCCATCCACACACCTAACACTCCTGTTGTCTAAAGAGAACATCTGAATGTATGTCTCTAAGCCATAAAGGATGCTGCCATGGATTAAACAAGCCATGAATACATTCTAATGCTCTTCCCTCTGTCCCCGCCACAGTGGACAGTTTTTCCTCAATATGTCAGGTACGTTGTAGAAGCGGTCCATATGGTGTGAATATATTGAAACAGCCTCTTCTCATGTGGGCAGCATCAGACAGGCCTATGACCAGCAGTTTATAATGATTGATGATCTTTGACCCACAGTTCCACTGCTGCCCCTCTAACATGAACTCATGTCTGGTTCCTTATATGCAAGAGACAATCACACCATCATCTGGTGTGCATAGGAAATCATATATAGTAGCCTCTATATAATGTATATATGTTTATTTGTCTGTACTGTTTAATTTTATCTTCATGTTAATTGTATGTTGTTAAGACCATACATTTATTTGCACATAAGACAATCCTTTGCTGGCTAGACTGTAACAGTTACCTATGACACCTTTTAAAATGCATTTGAAATCAGATCCATCAGCGGTCTTCTGAGTTTATTTGCAGTATACACTGACTTAGGCACTTCATTCAATAGTCAGCAGTGCCTTTTTCCACCAGGACCACCTTTATCATTGAAAACTGTAGTTTTAATCTAAATGTTCTTTTCTTTTTTTAACTGAAGAACTGTGAAAGTGAATGTATTACATTATTATGCCTCTGTATGTACTGTATGTGTACATAAAAATATTATCTAACAAATTACATTTTAATGAGCAGATACCAATTGCGAAGCTTGACAGAATACGGTGCAGTAAAAATACTCATTTATTGTACACCTCTAAAAATTAAAAAAGTAACATCATAAATCTGCATTGTGAGTGTTAAAATGTTTTTGGTTGTCAGTCATTTCACAGCCTTAAGCTACATTTTGTTGTATACAAAAGCTGTTCTGCCTATTGTTTTTAAATGTTATTCCTGTTATTGTTGCACTTGAGACTTGTTGAAGTCTATAGCATCAGGCTATAAGGTCTTCAGCGCTTTGTGATAGATATACCCATATTTGGATTACACAATATTTTTTTTATTTTGCCAACGATGTGCTGACAATGGTTGTAGTGCATTTTCAACAGCCAAATGGTTATATTTTAGTATTAAGTTGCAGAATGGTACTGGTATCTGTCGCACTCCAGTTTTTTGCACTCTTTTGCAAAGTTCAATTTGAGTTGAACTTACTATACTTCCATTCCAGTGTATTTGACACACTCTCTGCTTTACAGAAATCATGTTGTAATTTAATGGTCTTCTCTGGCTCAACTAGACAAGAAATCACTATCCAGAGTTTGCTGCGTTTGCAAAAAGTGCTTTTTTTTCTTGTTTATTGCCACAGAACATCCAGTGTCTTTACCAAAGTGTAGCTATGTTTTGACAATTCCCAATGCTGCTTTTTATAATGTAGTTTTGTTTACTTTTTTACTTGTACAGTCTGTAAAGCATGTCCAAAGAGCATTTTTGTTATGTAAGTATTAATCCAACATTAAACATGAATCTTGACATATGAATGGTCATTTAAATGTATTTAGACCTGAGCCTGGGACAACATCCCAGTGAGGGACTCATTAAAACCGCATCCGGAGCATGGAAAATGCCAAAAATCAAGTAGTAAACATGCCCTGACATGCCAGTGAGAGCTGTCAAGAATTAGAACTCGACGAGCTCTGAGTTAAGAAAAAATAATGAAAGACGACTCGGTAGCGGCACCTCAAACTTTGATTTTCATGGGGCCAATGGGAGCCCGACTTGGAAAAAAGTCAACGTAAAAATTTGAAACTCAATGAAAAATGAAATTATGGCCCCGCCCTAAAATGTACAGGAAGTCGGCCATATTGGATCAAACGCGTGAATGACAAAAGTGCACACCCTCGCATTCAGGACATTTCCTTGCACAGTTTTCATTACAACCACTTCAAATTTGGCCAAATTCCACTAAACCCATGTGTGATTAAAGATTATCAATTACATTTTGATTATGACTTTGGGTGTGATCAGGGTGAATTTTCAACGAAATCGCAATTTTTGGAATATGTCAATAAAATTGTTACGTGCTAGTTGGTTGATGTTAAAAAGCCGGGCGTAGAACAAGAGTGAGAACGTGGAGACAGGTCAAACGGTCTTAAAGTAAATTTATTATTACAAAACTGCTCAAAAAGGTGCACAAAGTAAAACTAGATAATACAAAAGTAAAATACAAATAGTTCACAGAAAAATGCTGCAGTGGAGGACCCACTGGTCGCTGGTGGAGTGCGCAGCTCCGGGCTATTATATCCTGCGCTGATTTCTGAGTCGCTCCAGGTGCGCTCAGCCGGTGGGTGGATCTGGGAAAAAATGGGAGGCAAGGCCAAAAAAAGGACTAGTCCATAACAAAAATATTTCTCTTTCACACATTTTGTGTTGGGAAAACGCTAATGCAGCGTTTATGCACATTTGTGAGCTGAACACAATGATGTGTAAATCGTGGTAGTATTTCACAAAATGGCTCTCTAGCGCCCTCTTTAAATTTCATTTTCAAAAACTCATAGAATACAATCTTTTCGTTGTGGACTTTTAAAAATTCACAGGGGCCTTATTTGTGATGGGGCACAATGTGAGAAAGTCACATGTTTCTATCTCTTATGGTTTAGGAAAAAAATAATGGGTGGGAAAAAAATGTCCATTGTTAGGCCGAGCCTGGGACAACGTCCCGGCGAGGGACTCATTAAAACTGTGTCCAGAGCCCGGAAAATGGCAAAAATCAAGTAGTAAACAATCAAGTAGGCCCGACATGGCAAAAGACGACTCAGAAGTGCCCCCTCAAACTTTCATTGAGCCAATGAGAGCCCGAGCCGGAAAAAAGTCAACGTAAAAATCTGAAACTTGTATCAAAAAATAGAACATGTCAGGACATGACAAAAATTATATTATGGCCCCACCCTAAAATGTACAGGAAGTCGGCCATATTGGATCAAACCCAGAATTGACAAAAGCACACACCCTCACATTTAGGACATCTCTTTGCACAGTTTTCATCACAAACAATTCAAATTTGGCTAAAACCCACTAAACTAATGTGCAATGAAAGATTATCAGTTGTGTTTTAAATATGGCTTTGGGTGTGGTCATGGCGAATTTTCAACAAAATTGCAATTTCTGGAAAATTTCAAAAAAATATTTTACTTTCACATATTTTTTTGTTGGGAAAAAGCTAATGCACATTTGTTAACTGAACGTAATAATATACAAACAATACATTATCTCACAAAATGGCTCTCTAGCGCCCTCTTCAACTTTCATTTTTAAAAATTTATAGAAGACAATCTATTTGTCATGGACTGATGAAAAATTCACAGGGGCCTTATTTGTGATGGAGCACAATGTGAGAAAGTCACATGACTGTAGCTTTTATTGTTTAGGAGAAAAACAAAGGGTGGAAAAAAAAATCCATTGTTATTATACTTGCCGCTTTGAGGCCATTTTTGACCCCCTGAATGTTAACAAAAAGTCAATTTTATTGGACCCAAAATTCAAGTTTGGCGGAAAAAAAATCATTTTGATGTTCACAAAGATTATTCTTTCAAAATGACTCAATAGTACCACCTCAAAAATAAAAATACATTATGGCAATGAGAGACCTCTTTCATTGTAGACAAATGAAATTTGGTTCAAACATAGAACATGTGAAGGCAAGTAAAAAATATATATTATGATTTCACCCTAAACCCTACAGGAAGTCGGCCATTGTGGGCGGAACCCATTTTTTTCAAAATTTTAACTCTCACGTTTGAATTTTTTACACTATGGATGTTCATTCAAGAAACTTGCAAATTAGTCAAAATGAACTAGACCCATGTGGGATTATAGGCTACTCTTTTGGATTTTGCTAAGCCATAAAATGTCGGGGTGGCCAACATGCAAACAAAAATGGCGTTTAGTATTTACTTGCACTTAACTCAAACATGCTGTGCCCTGTAAACCGGCATTAATATATGTTTTGGTAACACTATTGATCTGAACCTAATGATATACTTTACATAGCTGAGACAATCCCTTGCTCCACAGCGCCCCCTTGAAATTCTGAATGGGATCCAAAAAATTTTACGTTGTCAAAAACATTTGAAATTTGGCATGGACATTCCCATACCAAACAAAAAATCCAATGAGAACATAGCTCCATTTAAAAGTGCATTGCCATGGCAACGTCTGACATTTTGCATTGAAATAGATGGGTGTTTTGTTAAGTGGGATGAAAAAAATGAGTTTGTCATAGACTACACATGAAAATGTCAGAAATGCTCTCATTGGAATGAATGGAGTAGTATTACTCAGTCGCTGATTTTGGGGGGAGGGGCAATGTAAGCGGGAACGAGAGGCAAGAACTCCATGGTGCCATGTACCGCGTGGTCACAAGCGGTGGCAAGGGCCTTTATCACTGCTTGCAGCTTTAATTGTATTGTATTGTATTTAAACTTCTACTGTAATTCACTTGATGAACAATATATATATATATATATATATATATATATATATATATATATATATATATATATATATATATATATATATATATATATATATATATATATATATATATATATATGATGATAATCTAATCCTATGATGTATTCCAGATCTGATCCAGAGGTAGCATATATGGAGAAGGCTGTGACAGAAGGACACTTTGCACTGTTTTCTGGCCATGTTTGAATGTTAGTGATATAGTAATATAATGTTAAAAATATTTCCCTTTGAACAAAATACCATATAATTATATGGTTGTTCTTACACCAATTCTTACTCCCAATTCCCAAATGGGTCCTCAAACTTCTTCTCATCCCCTAAAGCCTTCACATATCCAGCCAGCACCACTGCCTCTCCTGACGTCTTTGATCTGCAGACTTCAGTTTTCTCCCTCCCCCTCACTGCTCAAAACTCATCTGTTCAAACTTGCCTTTCCATAATGCCATTTGTCATGCCATTGTTTTGTTAGTTGTTTTTTTTGTTTTTTTTTTTTCCAACGGAATGCATCTGTGAATCTACAGTGCACTTCATGAATTTAATAATATTAAGTAAATTAATATTAAGTAAATTAATTAAAGATTATTTTGTATTACTTTTAAAATGAATAAATTCTCATGGGCCTGTGTAAATGAACCCCACATTTAAAACAAAGAAACAAATGGGTTGAGTTCACATGAAATCACAACATTTCAGAATCCCTGTGCCTATATTTAACTGAGCTAGAGGACAGAATAGAATTCTTTGGTGGAATTTTCATTGAACCAGGTTGGACCTGGTTTATGGTTATTGTCTCTGTAATTACTCAACCTATCCTCCTGATAGGAATCAATAACTGGCACAAAGTTCAACACTGTCTCTGTTGGTATAAATGAACAAAAGTGGAATATGATTACTTCAGAGTTGGTGTCATTGTTTAATCCCAAAGACATAATTGTTGTCATTTGAAAGGACTCAAAGCCATAAAATGAATAGCCTATAGCAAGTTTGTGCATAAGGTTCAATATTTGCGGATCAAGAACAGTGAAAAGAACAGTGAGTTGTGGGAGTAGAGTGGTTGGGTGGAAGGGCATGTGTGATTATTTTTACTTGACTGTAAAGCACTTCATGTTATATATTTGTATGAAGAGCGTTTTAAAAATAAAGTGATTTGATTTGATGTGTATTTTGCACAGCCAGTCCCAGGAGCTGATCTGACTGTGCTTTTAATGTGGCCCATTTGTTAAGCTGTTTTTCTCGTCTTCTGCTTTCACCACAGACACTCAGCATTGTTAACCATCTTTGAGCACATGATGAAATATTCAGCTCTGCGTCCAGTGCTTTGTAATTAACCACACACTTGTAATGCATCACGTTCTGAGAACAGAAGACTACTGCTTTTATCATTTCCTTTAAAGTCATCTACACCTGTTCTTACTGTGAAATACAGTGAATGACAATTTTGGCTAGATGAATGTTGTCACACAAATATTTTCCCAAAACACCAAAAATTGTATCGTACTGATTTGTGTAAAAGGACTTCAGAGGGAAGAGGAAAGACACATAGTAAATGTGCTCTTTACTCAAGCAAGAGTAAACTCATTTTTATGTACATATTTTTCAAGAACTGTAAAAGTGATCCTGACTACCTAAATTCTGCTCATTTTGAAAATGTTTATTACCTTCTGTAAGTGAATAACTCTATCCTTGCATAATGTTAAATGATATTCCTAGGATAAAGATCAGGTTGTTTCCATGCTGAAAACGCCATTCACTCCTAGAGTCAATAAGTAGCCTTGAAAAAATGTTGTTCACTACAGTGAATAAGTAAACAGGTAGGCTTTAAAATAGCTGCTAAAAGATACATGGATGTGGTGTAAGAAAAACAGGATGGATAGAGGTACTTAAAAAGAAAACGTGTTTTTTTTTGGCATTTTTGACAAGAGACATTCAGTGGAAAGTGCCATAAAACTCTGGAGGTCACAGTGGCTCAAACCAACCAGCAGGGGTCGCTAAACGCCATTATTTTAGAGGTGACATTGTGGAATCCGTGACATCAGGAGGGCAGATGGATCATTTTAATTACAAAACTCAACTGTGCATTTGCAATTATAAAAGTATACCTTGGCAAAAAATTTATTTAAGCAACTTTGTGATAATATCCAACAATTGCAATTGACATATTAAAATGCATTTGTTATCGTTGGACGACAATGCACCAGGCAATTCTGTAGACATAATTCCTGCCAAATGTGCCCCTCAGTCAAATTTAAAAGCACAATTTATACAATGGATCAATTAAATTGACTGACATCTGGAGGTTTTTAAATCCTAACAATAAAGAGTACAGCTGGAGCTGTCAGCTTCAGAACTTCTCTTCAAAGCTGGAAAAAAAACAAAAAAAACAACACTCTTAATTTCTGGGCACAAAGAGACATCTCAGTCTGGGGTAGAACCCTACTGACAAAAGCTGAAGGAGTTTCCTGTTTTATTTATCCTGCTTTATCTTTAGATGTGGGGGAAACTGTATCTAATGAAATCAACACATTGTTTACAGATTTTATTTGGAAAAACAAACAACACCAGATTAAAAAAGACAATACTTAGCACCCCTAAGGGGGAAGAGGGATTCGAACTTATGAACTTCACAGTATGAAATCAAACTTTTAACATGACATGTCTTAAACAATGCATTACCTGCCCTGATTCTCTATGGTACTTCATCCCCAACAATGTCTTCTAAACGGCTGGTGGTCTACAGTTGCTTTTGAGATGTAATTAAAGTGTTGCAAATGACCTTTTAAACAAGCAGCATTATTTATTCAATTCAATTCATTTATTTCTGTAACGCCCAAAATCACAACAACAGTTGTCTCGAAGGCCGTTCATGTTTTGGTTGATGGGGGAAACCGGAGGAAACCCATCCAGACACATGCAAAACTCCACACAGGAAGGCCTGGGCGACCCGGGGATTGAACCAAACCTTCTTGATGTGAGGCATGAGTGTTGCCACTCAGCCACCGTGCTGCCTACACACAAAAACAAAACAACAGGAAAAATCAGACAAAACAAATGGGTATTAGCCAATTTGCCACACACAGCATAACTTTTTGCCACATAAATGCATAATCTGGAACAATGCATACATTACTAAAATAAATAAATCACTTTACTGGACAAAATGAATAAACAAGAAAATAATTTATTTACAAGAATTATTTGATGAGTCAAGGGAAATTCATAGTTATAACAGCCAATCAAGTCCCAGTCTCACCGAAATCTAATAAACATCTAATTATAAAAACAAACATATCTGTAAAACCTACACCTATCTGCAAAGCAGTGTGGAACACAGAATTGGAATGTATAAGGATATACCAGTAGATGGCGGTGTTGACACGCACGTTGTTGGGAGTCTGGGAGTCCATCACCTTTCTCGGCTTGTCTCTTTTTCGATAGAACCTAAATGAAAGCAGAAACCTGTCCATGGTGTGTATCACGGTTAGTGTAGTGTGTTTACTGTAGGAACTAGCCTATAAAGCAGACTTGTAACATAGCATTTATAGACTTTAATATTGAAATAGTGAGTTTGGTGTGAGGAGCACACAGAGGAAACATGCCCACACATTATTTTCCTTCTAAGCGCTTGTTGATTTAATACCACAGCGCACCAGAGGATGGAGCCAACACGAGCGTCTGGAACACTGCGAGCGTAAAAGGGGCGTTTCGGTTCTTCGTGTCTGTCTTTTGGCGCTGCCAGGTGTGTTCAGACCTGTCAACAAACGCGCTTTACAGATGCCTCCAAACTGAGTGGATTTCTGACTCTGACGCTTTCTCTGGCCGCGCTCCCGCTGTGTGAGAGAGGATATTTACCGTTTTAGCGCTGCCACGGCTACAGATGCAGCACCGTATTGCTGTGTGACAGAAAATATAACCATGCTTTTGACAAGTTGACAGCGGAGGAGTCCAGCGCAGACGTTTGGCAACGAGATTTTGGTCTCTACAGTAGCAATGGAGCTCTGTTTTTAAACGCATCTCCCTCTTTACGCACAAGGATTGCTTGGAAATATTGCATCCTCCAAGGTGCGCGCGTAAACCCCAGGGGCTGGCACACCTTAACCGTTGAAACCATCCAACAAACGTCAAAGACATGAAATCCTCTTCGTGTCTCGAGAAGAAGAGAAGAGGGTTTTTCTGGCTGCCTCGCGTTTAACATCCCAAAAGGGCAAGGGGTGACATCAATTAAAACGCTATAGAAAACCAAATCACAATTAGGTAAGCATGTCCAGAACATTAAAGAAGAAGAAACATTGGTCCAGTAAAGTGGTGGAGTGCGCAGTGTCGTGGGGAAACCTGGGGGACTTCGGCTCCGTAGTGGAGGTTCTTGGCGGAGCTGAGGTGGGACAGTTTCCGTACCTGGGCCAGATGAAGCTGGACGTACTGGTGTGTCACGTCGGGAAGCTGCCCTATTACGGGGACGTGCTGCTGGAGGTGAATGGCACCCCTGTGAGTGGACTTACAAACCGCGACACACTGGCTGTCATCCGCCACTTCAGAGAGCCCATCCGCCTCAAGACCGTCAAACCTGGTACGTCTACACCTCACGTTCACCTGGTACACAGAACGCTGGGACATGCCAATGGATGCACATTGTTGTGGTTCTTTTTGCCAGACCTATTTCAACTTGTCTGATTTTTATACTTTGCTATACATTTGGTGAATCTCATGACAGTTTTCCATTAGAACCCTCTGTCTTCTATCTAATTGGATGTATTCTTTCCCCACTTTCTTAGGAGTATAGTAACAGTGATGATGGGAATAATGGCGAGTAGCCCGGTTGGAGCCATTCAAACTAAGTGCACTTTACATGCGTAGGAATAGAGCTGATTACATCCTCCATTATTCAGCCTCTATAATGCTGCTGCTGCCCAGTAGCCACAGGGGCATAAGCTGGGGGTCCCATTGCTCTTCATTTGCAATAATCAGGCACCGGGATAATCATGTATAACAACCCTCCTGATTGAGTTTGGTCCCAAGTTTTTAATCTGGAAACAACAACTGTTCTGAATGTTACATCAGCTACAATGACTACAAAGAACAGCTGAGTGCTGTGCCCTAAAGCCAGGAGCCCTCCTCACATCACTAGCTTATATCTGAATCTGTCTTTCGTGATCTGCAGAGATATTTGATATATTTGAGTTTTTGAACAAACAAACAAGAGGTTTGCCTTGATTTATCTTGCACATGAAGGCAGTGTGTGTGTGTGTGTGTGTGTGTGTGTGTGTGTGTGTGTGTTTTGATGATGCTACACTCCCCAGAGCTCCTCACACTACGCTCTATGCCCCACTAACCAAGGATGATTAATAAAGGCCATACAGCAGCAAGAAAGCAGAAGCAGCAGCCGCAGTGGCAGTAGCAGAGAATGGAGTGGAGAGAATGGTCTCAGTCTTTAGCTGTAGGCTGTACTCCCACATCAGTGTGCTCTTTAACGCTCACAGGGAAGTCATGGGTCACCAGCGTGGCAGCATTCCTCACCTCATTCTTTTGTGGCATTTGTCATCCTTACCAGGGTGGCTATAATTGCCTTGCCCAGTTGTACACGTCCATACATTTTGCATCTGCTTTGCCTGTGTTCACACTTAAGTCACACTGGATGTAGACCTGGTTTGGTCCTGGTCTAGTCCTGGTCTAGTTGAGGTTTGGTCCTGGTTTGGTCCTGGTCTAGTCCTGGTCTAGCTGAGGTTTGGTCCTGGTTTGGTCCTGGTCTAGTTGAGGTTTGGTCCTGGTCTAGTCCTGGTCTAGCTGAGGTTTGGTCCTGGTTTAGTCCTGGTCTAGTTGAGGTTTGGTCCTGGTCTAGTCCTGGTCTAGTTGAGGTTTGGTCCTGGTCTAGTCCTGGTCTAGTTGAGGTTTGGTCCTGGTTTGGTCCTGGTCTAGTTGAGGTTTAGTCCTGGTCTAGTCCTGGTCTAGCTGGGGTTTGGTCCTGGTCTAGTCCTGGTCTAGCTGAGGTTTGGTCCTGGTTTGGTCCTGGTCTAGTTGAGGTTTAGTCCTGGTCTAGTCCTGGTCTAGCTGGGGTTTAGTTCTGTGTTTATCCTCAGTTTAATCACATTATTTATGGTGTATGTGTGTTTGTGAACATAGTCTAATATCAGTCAGATTTGGAAGAACAGCACACATCCAGTTACCATAGGGATAATTTCTTTGACTTGTAAAATTGTATTCTTCCCCCCGTATTTTGTGTTGAGATGATTAAAGATTACTTATACTTATGCTTCATAAGTTTAGAAAACATCTTTCCAGTAAATGAATCACATGGCAGTCATTTTTGAGACATATGCTACAGGACACTAATCTTTAACCCTATACCTAGATGATAAGAAATAATTAACACATATCACATATTTCAAAACATAACACATATTTGCACAGTGATGTTAAATGAAAGAATTGGGGCCCCAGCTCTGTGTCATTTACTTATGTCTGGTGAGTCCTGCTTAGCTGTCCAAATCTTCATCCTCATACATTTATGCATGTGCTTGTGAGATTTGTTACTCATGAAAAGGCAGCATGTGAAGGCACATACAGATGGGCTTGTTAAATTTATGCTCGTGTGCATGTCCACTCTTTGTGTACACGTCTGTTAACCTTATGTTTAATTCACACTTGACTTCTTACATAATTGAGACATTGAGTGGATTTTCTGCACTCTCTGATAGAAGCCTTAGAGGATCAGCTGTTAACTATAGAAAGTGCCCACATGACAGATAACAATGGGCAGAATGCAGCGTGAGGGCCGGCAGATGTTGCCTCGCACGCTCCTTAAGCTGCTCCATGCATGATGTCTCGAGATGTACAACTTATACTGGTGCCATTTTGACTGACAAAGTTGAAGCACAAGGGAGAATGGAATTTCACAGTATTCATCCATCTTAACTTTTCACAAACTGACAAGGAGGATAGATGCTAAGACACAATCACACCAGTGCATTGAACTGTTGTGTCTCAGGTCTTTTATCCTATGTTGTTGCCCTGCATTTATGAATTAAAGTTAAATAGTTGTAAGTAGTATCAGGAGTCATCATTCATGTCGATATATACTCATACAAATACTCATAATCGTGACATTTTTAGAAGAAAAGTCATGATATGAAAAGTAAGTTTATTTGTGTTTTGGTTTTTTTTCATGATCTTGCTGTTTATGCCACATTGACTTTAGAATTCAGAGAGTTTGATTTGATAAACCTGGGCACTTACTAGGGGAACAGTAACTTATTCGACAGCGGGAATGACAGAAAGATTTCACTGTTGTTTGGTGTCACTAGTGAATACTTTTAAAATTTTGTTGTTTAAAGTTTTAGGTAGTGGCATCTCTACATCCAGTCATCTATAATCAGAGCATTTCTAGATCTATGTATTACGTGAGCTTGAGCTTTATTTCGATTGCCCTTTTGTTTTTGGGTCACTCTTCAAATCATTTGCCTCAATCCGTTCATCTATGAATGAATGTCACCTTGATGAATAGTATGTGGAATTGGCACAGGTTTTCTATCAAATGTCCTTCCTGATGCAACCCTGCTCATTTATCATTTCTTGGCTTGATTGCTATTTTTGTGTGATTGCTGGAAAAAGGGGAACCGAGCTTCTTGACTTCCCCCCTCTGGTGAAGGAGATCATATACGGATTGACAAAAGATAGCTCCTATTTCTGTCCCCTCCTATATCATCTCAAGGTCTGTCTATGCCTCCATCATGTCTCCGTGTTACAGTTCTCATTTCCCCAGCATCTTTGATTAAGCTGGAAGGTACCTCTATTAAAAGCCTGCTGCCTGCTGCTTCGCTGATCTATTTTTGCTGAAACTCCAACTAACGATCAGAGCGGAAGTGTGATCAAAAGCTCTGTGAATGCCATACCAGAATTTCTCCTACCGTATACATATTTCTGTGCTAAGACGTGCCTATTCACTGCTTCAATCACTATAAACAATCAAAACAAGTAATGTGTAACAATTTATACGCTACTGAATTGTGTATCTCATTTTAACATGTACCCTGTAGAGTGTTATTACGCTTGTTTAAAATAGACAGTGCAAGACTCTTTTCAAAGCCTTTTCTGTAGCTAATGGAATGTTCGTCATAGCCTCCAGTTACCATAGGGATGGCCATTTCATTCAACACTAATGTAATTTTGGCAAAAAATGTGAGATGGTGAGATGCAGCGTTTCTTCTTTGTACTTTCCGTGTGAATAGTTTTGTATTATACGACAACAAGAACACAGTGGTTTCCTAAAAGATATTCTGTTTTTTGACATGTATTATTGGAAAATCTTTGGAATTTAACAACTATGAATATAATGTTAATTGATTCAGATTTATACAGTTGTCCTTTACTATGTTTCTCCTTTTTTGCTGCATTGTTCATCTACTTATTGTAAACTAAAACACTGTAGTAGGGTTGTCAAAAGTATTGAAAATCAGCTAATATTTGATAATAAAACTAGTATTCTGTATGCCTTATTTAGGGTTGTGTTGTGTTTTGTTTTTAGTTTTTTTTGTTTAGTTTTTTTTTTTTTTTTTTTTTTTTTTTTTTTTTTTTTTGCAGCTGGCCTGTAGTTTTGTTGTTTTATGTGTATGGGTGGGGTTATTTGTTAAATATTGGGAAAAAAGAACATGTTTTAATAACAAGTATTGTGCACTTCATTGTACCTTTTGGCAGTTTAATAAAAAGACCTTTGAAAGAAAGAAAAATAGTATTCAACCCTATTTACCAGTACTAAAAAAGTAACACTCACAGTACAGAAATGAACCTTTCTCGAATAGCGTTTGAATGATCTTAAGATGTATCAGAACAAGTATGAGACTACAAAGACTAGTATACACCCGTGGACCACTATGGAACCTACCTGGATGACTGAGGGATTACACACATATAAGGCCACATGGGAATATAAAGGAAAGTACTATGATTTAATGCTGAAAATCACATTCTATCATCTAAAAAAAGAGTGTTTTTCATCATTGTGGTATCAGAATCTTCCATATCAAAATCGACTTTGAAATTTTAGTATCGTGACAATACTGCACTGGAGCAAATTTGTTATTTTCAAAACTCTCTTTTCATATACCACTTGAGACCAACTGCTCTGAACATTTAATACGGTTTATTTTTAACCTTCAATTATTCTGATTGTTTTGTGGTTGCATCCTCTTGTCAGCAGTGTGACGCACAAAAGAGTGGAAAGAGTTGATTAATTATACCTTAAAAGATTTTCCCTTTGAGCACGTAGCGTTGGGTGTAAGTTTTCCCAAAATCTCTTGATCACTGGGGACTAACATTTCTGATATTAATTGATATTTTGCCTTTTTCTAAGCTGTTCCGCTCTGCACCTTTCCCTTTCACCTCCTGATTGCATGAATAGTGAAGAATTGCGGCTGACACGAGCCCCTAAGCCCTGTATCAGACTGCAATAGTGAGTGTGGGCTAATCACATTAATGCACCTCTCATACCAGGAAGTGCCTCTCAATGGAATCATCCTCTTGACAGGCGATGCTTTGTCACCACGGAGATTTTCAGGGGAGAAAAAAAGATCTAGTAGTGTGGGAATACATTCATACAAGGCGGTCAGATAACTAGTCATCTGCTTTTGCCTTGGAAATGTTCTGGCTGTCAGTGGGATGATGCTACAGTGGAGTGACTGAGACCTTCCCCTGATTAGGAGGATTTAATGCACATTCATTACTCTTTTGTTTTCATTTCATCTCTTTTGTTTTTCATAGGCTCTTCTTTACTTCACTCTTTGATTATAATGTACTGTGCTTGTATATATCTAGAGATGGGACAATAAACAATAATATAGTTTATCGTGATAAAAAGGGTAGACAATCACCATTATATCACCAGAATGTGCAGAAAAAGGCTACTTCTCCCTGATTGTTTCACTTATAACAATTGAACAGTGGAATTATTCATATGCAGAACATTTTTAAACGTCCAACAACTTAACAATTATCGTCTTCTGCTTGACATCGTTTTCCTTTTTATATTGGCCTTTTCTATTTAGTTTTTTCGATTGACCCTGGCTTAAAGCTGGCATTAAGGCTGAATAAACATCTCCATATAAACATCTCTGATAGAGCGGTCAGATCCACTCACCCATAGGTCCGCGGTGCAACTCTAGCTCCTACAGATGAATGGTGTCGTTGTGTCCTTGAACAAGACACTGGACCCACCTCGCCCTCAGTGTCTGCGTACTTTGGTGTATGAATGTGTGTGTGAATGGGTTTGTTGATCTAAAGGTAGAAAAGAGTTATATAAAATGTGACCATTGCCCATTGAATATATCATAAAAATGTATTTAAAATGGCTATACTTATACTTATACTTACATTTACAGGTTACATTTACTAAAAATTCATGCTTAACAGGTAATTGTTAAATAAAGTGACCAGTTGTTGATAGATAAATGTTGAATAAAGTGTTCTTACTTTTTAATATTAATTTTTTCATTTTAATATCCCAAACATTTCATTTATAATAATATGACAAAGGATGTTCTGCTCCTTTGCATTTCCCCAGTATTTAATTTACATATATTCAAACAAAGGTCATCAGGTAATTTCTATCCCATATAGTATCCTCTCTCCTCTTTTCTTCCCTGTCCACCTATCCTCTCCATCGTCTCCATCTCTCAAGCGTTTTGTTGATCTACAGCCAGTTTGTCCTGGTTGACGCTCATCAGCCATCGTGTCCCTGTGCCGCAGGCGTCTGTCAGGTCTGTGCCGGAGTGCTGCTGTCCTGCTCTCCCCATACACACATAAACACACTCACACAAGCATATATCACACTCACACACTCTTATACACACTCATATACACACGCACACGCATATCACACACACACGGGCACAAGGAAATGAATCTAACCAGGCTGCAAAAATGTCTATTACCACAGTTAATTTAAACGAGACAGTGACCCGGAGTCATTTGATCCAGCTGACTTCTACAAGGAAATATGTGGATGTCTGAGAGCTCGGTTAATAAATTTCTATTCCTGTGATGGGCAACTGAGATTCACAGCTTTTTTATTTTGTTGTAAATTTCTGCTCAACAATATTGCCAAGACCACCAATGACGCAGTGCCCCAGACAACCCCAGAATACTGAGGAATGTTCAGTTTAGTTGTTTCATTAATAATTGTGATTGTTCAGGTCTCAATGCAATCATAAGAAAGAAAACATGTATGATTGTGCTCATTTTGGTTTATAGTAATGAATTCATTTCAATTCAGTCTAAACTCCAAACCTTATGCTTCATTTATCTGATTAACTGTTAATATCTTACATTAACAAACCAGACACGTGTTCAGTTCTGTCTGTGCTTCATGTCGCTGAATAAATATAAATGTGTTATGTAAGCGTGTTGTACTGATATTCAGCCTGTTGTTCTCTATTTTATTGTTATTATTATAACTTGTCTTTAAAGATAAAATGTCTGTTCTTGGTCTCAGATTTTGTAAATAAATTTCCCTAAAAAATGTGACTTATAGCCCTGAAAATATATTTATTGCTCGTGCTATTTCATTTTGTTTGCATCAATTTAAAAATAATAATAATTTTTAAAAAATCAACATAAGTACATGTTCCAAGCATTATGTCCCTCGTCATTATTGACATGAACAAAAGGAACAGGAAGAAGATGAATATTATAAACCCTGCTCCTTTCACAGATTAAAATAAACATTTCTTTAATATTCGTTTTACATACTAGAAGAATTATGATCTGTTGGACAATATTTAAAAAGATGATAAATTCAAGAGTGCATATTTCTGTTCTCTTCCTGTTCTTTAATTGTGCGTTGCAACACTGAAATTTCCCCATTGTGTGACAAATAAAGGTTCTCTTATTTTAGCTTAAACTAAATGGATTTGACTGTTGTTTGGTCAGCATTGTGAATAATCCTACAATTGTTTCTTCTCACAAACACTATCATTTTCACTTTGATGTTAAAATATGCATGTTGCTCTGGTGAAAAGTCCAATTTTGAACAAAACAAATGCTTCTTCCATCCTCAATTTACCCACAGTCCATCTGGACTTGCCCGTGGGCACTCACCGTGTGCGTGTTGGTGCATACAGCTGCTGGTTCAGGGGTAAAGCAGTTATAGCGCATATCCCGGTCCTCTGCATTTTCTCATTATTCCCACTTTAATCAAATTGACGCTGCTCTTGTTGCACACTTGAGCAGCACCTGCGATGGCTGCGGCATACTCAATGAGGAAGAGATGGAACATATATTTGGAGGCTGAGCCTGAGTCTAATCACAGTCGCCTGCTGTCATTCTCCTCTCAGATCATGCATGTTGGCCAGTGTGAGCTTGTTAATTAATATGGAAGGAGTCAAACCTTCAGTAGAGAAATTCTGCATTCAGATGGTCTGAGTGACATTGTGTAAGTCAATGGTCATTTTTACAAGCGTGTTTTTCCCCTGAACTACACTCTCTCATGGACACTTATGTGCTGTTATCAGTGCATTAAAATATATTAACTAAAAGTTGCATTAGAGTTCCATTAGATGATGATGATGATAAATAAATGTCCAGAAACATATTAAACTCCATTTGATATTATATAGAAAAGGCATGATATACAGATTTTAACACCACATTGCTTTTACCACAAACACTTTTTTTTACACAATAAAACAGGGCATTTTTGTGTATCTAGTTCTGATACTCTTTTAGTATCAATTTATTTAAGTATGTTTTAGAGGTGCATGTCTGGGTTAGGAGACAACTGCCCCATAAGGACTTTCTTTTGTTGTTTCTTTTATTGTTTCTTTGTTCTATGTTGACCTGGAAATGCCTGCATGTGAGGTGTGAATGGAGAGCCAAATTATGCAGATTGGCAGCCACATTTCCATCAGTCAGTCCAATGGCAGCTGTGGCTATATAATCATTGGTAGTTATTATTATCTGAAAGATCTGGAGGAAGTGTCATGGGAGAGAGGCAACATTCTGTCCATATACAGCTGAAAATAGACGGATGGCTGGATAAATGAATTACACAAACAACAGTGTGAGATGACAGACTGCCATATGGACTTGTCTTAATGGAAAGCCAAAATGCATAGAAAAGGCAACATCTTGAGATGGAGCACAGCAGGCTCTGAGGACAGGGCTTTAGCAGTAATCTCAGTGCACCTCGCACACAAAATCCAACAAATGTCAAGGATTTGGAGAAAAGGAGACAGACTAGTGATGAGGGCTATCTGAAGTGACCAGCTGCTCAGAGGGAGCACAAAAACATCTCAGTATTTCATCTCTATTAGGGCAGATATGTAACATGTTTTGGGAAATAATTAGGAGAAGAATGTCAGTACTAAAAGTAACACCACTCTTTTTAGAAGATAAGAGAAAGCCTTTATTTGTCCGACAAAGGGAAAATTTGAATGTTGCAACATACAGTTCAAGAATATATATCCTAAAATTGCAATTTCAATTTAATCCTGTTTCATGAGGTTTTAATTTGCCATTAAGGCACAACTAAATCTGCATGCTACCTTTGAGAGTCTGCTCTTGCCTGTGATTGGTTAAATGTACCTGTCAGTCACTCACAGACAGAGGTCGCCCAGTAAGAGGATTAGACGGGGAAAATGGTCTGTATTCCAGTTTGGAGAGCTTCATTAAGAAAAAAGCACTGACTGAGAATATGCCATATTGGTGAGACTGTCATATTATTAAAGATCGTGTTGGGTTTTTATTGCCACATCTTGCAGCCCTAACTTGTGCAATGTTGTGCATTCACAGGTGATGTCAGTTTTCAAAGGAAAAGGGTGGGTGATGTACAACTTGCTACACAATCGTGACAACTTAAATATATGCTACTTAAATAGATCCAAGTTGAAAAATGCCTCTGCCTCTGCACTGATGTATGATGCCTGTAATTGCGTTACAGGAGCTTACAGTAGCATTGACCATAAAGCACCCACAAAGACGTTTACAATACTTACGATTTCCCTCTGGGTATTTTTGCATCAGTGGGAGGATGGAGAGGATTTTAGTTTCTTGGTGCTTCTCTCCTCGTTCCAATTAAAGACACTGTTGTTTTCTTGTAAATGGCTGTTAGAGCTTACTGTGCCATATAATGACTAATCCCAATCTTGCTTTGTAAATATGTATACGCCAGTCGGATGTAAAATCATTTGTTTAGTTTATGTCTGTTCTAAATACACACAGATAGGCAGTAATACACAGGTGTCAGAGTGAATAGGCGTAACAAGCTTCGGATATTGTTGTTTTTTGTTGCCCTGACCTGTGTAAAGCTGTGTCCTCATTACTGTTGCTTCTGCCCGGTGGAAGGAAGACTGTGTAACGGTCCTCTGTCCGGCCTGCTATTACACCGTGTGTGTCTGTATTATGCCACTAACCATCTTGTTACCTGTTTATTTATACGTCATGACACTTAAAGGGGCACTAGGTAACTTTTCTGGTGGAGGATGCTGTGGAAGACTGCAGGCAAAGTAAGAACAACAATTTCTGAGCGAACTGAACCAGAAAAGTGACATACTGCTCCTTTTTATGATTTTTCTTTGCTCTTAAAGGAAGCTGGTTTAAATTCCAAATCTAATACTTGTGAGGATAAAATACACCATAAAAAAAGGAGGTTTCAAACAGTATCTGATGAATTATATTGACAGTGACAGTCTGAGGTGGGAGATAGCATTGACAATGTGACAATTGGATACGGGCACATTATCATATTGTCATTCAGTCCTTGTCGCTTTAATGCAGTACTTTGCTCAAATGGCTGTGCTGTCTACATTTCTCCACCCACTCCTCCAAGGGTCAGTCTCTGTCAAAGTGAATGACAGGTGGATTTAACCAATCAGAGCAAAGTGTCAACCCTTAGAAGAAGAACGTGGCTTTAGTGACTTCTTAAACCATTATAAACATTAATTGCCATTTGTCCAAAAACAGAGTAAGGATTTTCTTTGGTGCAAACATATGAAACAGAGCAACAATAATGACATGTATTTAATATGTAATAATGCATGCATATTAAAATAGTATCAAGAAAAAAAAAGTAAATGGACAAGATCAATATGGCAAAGAACTAGCTGTGTAAAATAACAGGTGATATGTAGGCCTGTCACGATGACACATTTTGAAGGACAGAATCTTGCTGTAAAGTAAAGGAAAGTAAAAATAGACAATTAACAGTGATACTGAAACCAAACAATACAACAGATTTTCCCTAAAAAGTATTCTAAATGTACAAAATTGTTAAAATGTATGAACTGCAGTAAATCAATAACAGAATGCAACACTTAACAGTATTCAGTAAACTAAACTTACTAGTCACTTTGTGTCTATAATGAGTCACAGAAGTTCATAATTCAACCTTCTACAGCTCAGATCTCATTGTGGTACAGAAAATTAAAATATTTCCCACTAGTATGAAGAAAAAATACTCACGATAAAAACTGACCCCCAAAAATTATTGTAATTAATTGAATGTAGAAGGCCTAATGTTATGATGTGTTCAAAATACAAAATGCTAAAATAGATTTTAAGAAAATTTGATCTAATTTTGATTTGCCTTATGGTCCATAGTGTCACTATGGACTATGATCCTGCAGCATTGTGTGTATGCACAAATTCCTGTTTATTGTACGAGAGGGCACAGGGCCAAATGGCGGCTGACTGACCTCGCTCTGTTGTGAAGGACGTTATCTAAATGCTAACCATTATGGCTACACGCTACAGCATCGCTCTCTCATTTAACTTCCCTATTATCCAGATGTGCCATATTCTACAACCGTTTTTTTTTTTTTTTTTTCATGCTGCTGTGATTGGGCTGCGGCGCCCCCTAGACAACTCACAGGTAATGGAGCCTGACATCTGAATTAGTCCAGTGTTTCAGAGGGTGATTAGCAGCCAGAGTGACATCGTGGAGGGGATGTTGATCAGCCACATTGACGCAGGCAGGGCTTTGTTCAAAAGGCTATAATGATGGACATGTGATGGTGAAGTGGTTGTGTAGATAATGTGCTATGGGTGACTGGTTTACTGCTGCACTCTTAGTGTCTGTGAACAGCATATTTGATCAAAAACAGCTGACCTTCAGAAATATATTCAAAGCCAGGCTACAGTGAGGAAAATATGGAAGTACCATTTCTGTTATTAGTAGATGTCAAAACACATATATACTTGTGTTGTGCCTTTGGTTCTACTTGACTATAAGGCTGCCTTTAGTCAGTTAATCAATGATGATGTCTTTTTATTTTACTTTTATTTAACTGGGGAGTCTCACTGAGATTCAGAATCTTTTATAAGACAGACCTGTCCATGGTAGCAGCTAACACAATCAACACCACGCAGTTAGGCCTTAGTGGACCAAATGTATGTATGATTGACTAACTGGTTTATTGGGATTATAAAGAATAAATGTGCACCACAGCAGGAAAGAGAAGACATGGATTTAGTTAGCTGGAGATGTGGGAGAGAATCATCAGGTTTACATAGAAATATGAAGTTTACTTCTGAGTCATCAAAAAATACTTTTGCCAGTGCCGTCCATGCCACATCCCTGACACACAGGGCATGTCTTTAGTCACTCAAGAACTTCTTTAGTTGACTACAGCCCGACTAGCAATGAATTTAGGATTAACATCACACTTTTAACTCTGGATCTGTGAAAAACAATTACAAGCCAATATGAATCAGCTTGCACTGACTGATCATACACATATGACACATGTTCATGTTAGTCAATAATCTAATAACTGCCAGTCAACCTATGCAGCTTCTGATTTAGTGCTGGCTATATGGATAAAAAAAAAAAAGTTGCCATATGCTCACAGCTTAAGTAAAGCTAATTTGACGGGCCAACTTCTGTAATGTCTCTATTTACACATTTAATTGCAGCCTTCACTCACTTAATGATTAAAAACACTTCCAAATTGTACCCCTATTGTCTGCTCTCTGTGTGTGCTGGCTGTGCACTGGTGGCCCAGCTGTTACTTGCTCCTCTTTCAGTTCTTTTATTATTATTCTCAACCTGTGACGGGGGACGGCTCGCTTTGTAGAATCTTAATAGCAACAATCCTCCTTCTTCATTCTCCCCTGTCTATACGGCTGTGTGCCTGAATGCCAATGAGATGTTTAGCTTGATGTGGCGCTGAGCAGATTGTGGTTGTAGGGCCCTTTACCAGGTGAGACAGGCCCAGAGGGGGACACAGCTGGGTGGGATCTTCAGGGTTATCTAAGTCCAATTTTAAACATGAGCCCATCAGCCTTCACGAGCAGGTACTCCATGTCCTCCTTATATGT
Source organism: Periophthalmus magnuspinnatus (assembly GCF_009829125.3). NCBI lineage: Eukaryota > Metazoa > Chordata > Actinopteri > Gobiiformes > Gobiidae > Periophthalmus > Periophthalmus magnuspinnatus. Next base: position 31,540,620 of record NC_047130.1, read on the forward strand.
TAGACAGCAGCTGTTTATAGATTCACAAATATTGTTCATTGTTTTGAAGAACATTATATTTTATCCAAAGATGAATTCCTTGACATTTCATGCTAAATTCAGAGTGGGATAGTGGTTATCTGTCTTGTCCGTTAGCAGTTGTAGATCTTATGCGTAATTGTGTGTGTTTTTCGTGAACATTGTTGTTTGTGCCCCACTAGGGCTTCACGATTACCTTATATTTGCATGTTGTTTTATGTTTAAAAGTAGTATTAGACTGAAGGACTGAAATATGAACAAACTGGTCCAAAAATCAAGAATTTGTATAAATGTAAACTACAGCTAGACAGTCTTTTTAACTGAAAAATCTTACTGGTCTTTTTTTTTGCATGTGATCTATGTATTTGCTGCCCTTGCAATTTGATAATTGTATATTATGTTATATTGTGGAGATTTATTTCCTACCATTTTCAGAGTAGTAAAGTTTACGTCTCTGTGTCAACTTAATGTTCCAGGGAAAAGTTCCAGTAGACACAATATAATGACTGAGTTATAACCTGCCAGTGATTGACAGGAGCTGGAGTTTTCACTTACACTTTTTTTTTGCTCTTATTCCCGTGCTAAGTATTTGCTTTGTAAAAGATGTCAATCCCAGGGCTCCTCCCCTGCAGCTCAGTCTGACCCTCATTTTAAAGTGCATTCTATACTTCCCATTCTCTTTGCACCCTGCCCCTAAAAGCATTAGATTACAGTTAGATTGTGATTTGGTGATGATAGGATGATAAACATGTCTGAGCTCCAGCTGAAGCTAAAGTCTCTGTTTTCTGCATCGCTCTGTGAGACAAACAGTATGTGATAATATTTGTCTGCGGAAAATACAATCATGTGATGCATCTGGAGTTTTAATTCGGATGTAATTGGCTCAGCTCACTGTATTAAATAGGGCTTTTGTGTTTTCCCGTCTGGATAAAAAGGCATCATCGAGCAGCTTAAACTGCAGCTGTGATTTAAAACAATGTCGTTCACGTAACACAGCATCAGCAAATACAAATAATGTTTTCTTTGGTGTAAATAGTGTCATTTTCTCTGAATCAGATCCAAGTGTCCATGTGTCAAAACACATTATTGGTCAATGGTAACCAGTAACAGTGCAATTGGAAAGATCCCAAGAAGCATAAAATATGTAATATATTTGGAGAAAAATCATTGTGCATAAGCTAAAAAAAATCCAGCTGGAAAGAAAATAAAATATTGTTTAGATGCCCATGTTACATTATGAAATTGAACTATAACTTATCCAAATAAATCTTTTTTATTTTATCACTGACAGATTTGTGTTTCTTGTACTATAGCTTTATAATATTATTCCCAAACAAACTTGAAGAAGCCCGTCCTTGCTACCACATTAAATCATGCATGAGTTGGGTGTTAATGGCGGTACAAACTCTCCAAGCCTCTTTAATCCATCTCGCAGTGTGCACATGGTTCTCCACATGACGCAGATGTGGTAGACCGCAGCGTGGACCGTGGCTGCATGTAGGAGCCCCAGTCACCCAGTCACTGCCTAATCTGATTACAGACGCTCTGCACAGTCAGACAGGAGGGGCGGACAGATGGATGCGCCGCGGTGGTTAGCATCTGCCGCTAACTCTGTTGTGTAATATACTGTATGCAGCGCAGGGCTCAGAGGGACCAGGAGCATTCCAGAGCACTGTAAAATCCACTTTTGATTGGTCGAGCTGTCGCCATAGTAACGGTTTGTGGCAGGATACTTCCTCTGTTTACCTGATAGGCTATTGCGTTATAGATCTTGCATTTTTTATTTTATTTTTTTGTTGATTTATATTGAAATGAGGTGAGGTCGTAATAAGTTGTAGGGTGGTCAAAAGTACTGAAAATCTGGCTGGCAAACAATACTAAATCTGATATCAAAACAAAATATTAATTTGATCAATGCTAAAATAAATCACATATACAGGACATAACTTTGACCTGTCATGGACTGTTTAGAATTCAGATCTTCAGCTTATCAGAACCAGGATAAAACCATATTGTAACATAAGCTAAGTACTAAAATTATGAGTTGAAAATGACAATATGTTGTTTTAGTTATTGTGGTATAGAAATTGATAACAATCCTACTCCTTAGTTAAAAGAATTTGAAATATTTGTATCATGGCAATATTGATTAAGTCTTTGCATAAGAATTAGGTTATTTTAATTGTTATAGATGTTTGCATGTGTCTGTCAGCCCTGTTTGAACTTTATTTTAGTTCACTTCAAGCTTATAGTTGCTGGCTTCCATATGTTCTTTAATAAACAATACATGCTTCAGCTATGATAAAAGCCTGAGACCTTTGCTGGGCCATTAGCAGTAATTTAGTTCTAGGTTGTAATCTCTTTTAGTCCTGCTCATTTGAAAGGCCAGTTTCAAGTCTGTGGTTCATATTAAGGTTCAAAGAAAGATAAGACTTTATTCCTTTGGCTAAATGGACGGTACATTTTGGAGGTTTCGTCCTCTGCATTTTTTAAAAGTGTAAAACTACTTCATTTAACCTGAGGAGCAGTACTAATTGCACTTTAGCCATACCGCTCACAGATTTTTTATTTTTTTGTGTGTCTTTATTGCATTTTAATGGAAAAATCTCCCAAAGTTTCAGTGAGTTCTCAATGACCTTGTGACCTTCTCATGGTATTTTTCAACACAAAATCCACTCATACTTGTTGGAAGCCGTTTTCTGTTCCTGTTGTATAACTCCAATGAGTTGTATTGACGTTTATCTTTTGCTTGTTATTTTATCACCAATTTCCATTACCATTGCAAAAGGCATGTTTTTATCTGTGTTTCCTGAAATTGCTGCAAAATAAATAATAGTTCCAAAGTAATTTCCCCTTTTTCAAACCCTCTATAAAAAGCTTTTCCTAATGTTTTGTCTCATTGGCTTTCTGTTCTTTGGAAGCTTTATGAGAACAATACAGGGATTTCACCATTCACATTCACAACAGAATCCAGGATGAACGCAATTCATTTTCATTTTAATACTCGCGATAGTCAACTTTGCGGCACAATTTTAATGCAAGTTGAATTGTCTCGGCAGTATTCCAGCGTCGGAGTGATTGTTGTGTTTCCGAGCTGAGCTAATTGAGGCAGAACGGTGGTGATGTGCCATGACACCGGGACAACAATGCTCCGTTTGGGTGCTTATTTGCAGACTGTGCCGTAAAGAGCTCTGGGAGTCTCGGTCTCTCGCTCACACTTTGGTCATGTGTTCACAACAGCTTGAGAGCAAACACAGCCGTCTTCCTCCAAACAGTAATGCTTGACAAATGCATTTCCTCTCCATTTTATTCCATCTGAATAGTTTTAAAATACACTATTTGTCTCAGCTTGTTCTGAATGGGAGAAGGGGGGATAGTCCTGTATTATGGAGTGCAGGTGTTTGGGTCTTGCTTTATCTGATTGGGGTAATTCACAGCGTCTTTAAATTCAATGGATACTATTACTGTTTGTATAGTTAAAGTAACATCTGTAGAAATAGCCATGGGTTTCAAGTTGATAGAAACAACACCTGCTTTACAAAATTCAAAACAAAATATTCTATCGTTTGAATGGTCCTCAAAATGTCACCCTTAAACAGAATGCTGAAACCCATATGTATTTTTGAAATATTTCATAAATTCAAAGAGGTATATTTATCTGTTAGACAAAAAAAAAATAAATCTCAAACTATATTTCTACGACTTAAAACTGAAGCAGGGTGAGGTCAATGCAGTGTTGATGATGATTTTTATGGCATCTGTGTTTTTCTAGACGCGTACGTAAACATAAAGGTAATGAGTCATAAGGTTTACTTTGTGTTCAGCCAAATTTACATACATGTTGGATCGCAGTGTGACTCTTAAGTGCTGTATGTTTGCAAGTTTTCTCCCCGACAAAACTCACAATGTCGATGAAACGTTCTGCACCGACAAACTTCAGAAACGCTTTGGACTTAAGTGTTTCTCTGCACGGAGAGGCGCCTCTACAGACACCGCTGGAGCAGAGGCACGTGAACAACACATTTAAAGCGATCATCAAGGAAGAGGGATATAATATACGAACGTTTGAACTTTTAACTGTTTAAACAAGAGAGAAATGTGAGAAAATGTTAATGCCTGTCTGAGAAAAGTGTATAAAGTGTGTGTTGAGGGGTTTTACAGCTGTGAAACATATAGAATAATTGTAAAAAATAAAGCTGATACCTCGCGGATTAGTTTTAGACCGTAACCCCCACGATAAACGAGGGACCACTGTACTTTACTTTAGCCCTCTGCTAACTAGATGGATCTCAAATAGAGCATCAGTCTGTCCCTAGAGCCATTCTTGACCTTTCCTGAATTGGTCATCAAATCCGACCATATGGTGTGGACAGACCATCTTATGTGCTGGAAGAGTTATGGCAGAAACAGAAAAGTAGTTGCAAAGACCAATGCAGAGAGGGCTAACTTGATTATGGGCTAACACAGCATCCATTTCTCTATCAGATACATGTGTGTACCATTGTGTCTCCTCTCCTGGGAGACATCATTTAAATAGATTGGTTTGTCAATCACAAGTTGTTGCAAGGTGTAAGGGCAAACTAAACAACTGTGAGCTTTCAGATATACACGTTAGTCTTCTTTTAAATAGTATGGCGTTGTGTACTCTTCTTGCTTTAGGTGGGCAGACATGTTAGAGCTGCATCATGTGATTCAGAGCAGCTGGTTTAAATCTGGCCACAAACCTTCGGCCTGTCCTTCTGCACAAGTGGCGTTCACCGATACGTAAGATAACAGCTGAAACGTAACAGCTTTTCACATTATTCTCTGTAGCACAAGATTGAGTTGCACAATACATCAAATTCGTTTTGTACCATGTAATTTATACTTTCGACGAACATGTTCTGAAATGCATGGGCGTAATTATTTATCTGTTCATATTTCAGTCTTCTCTCAAATCAATGCTCCTGTTCTTGGGCTCTGAAGAATCCTACTTTTTTAAACATACATTGCAATTAGATTTTTTTTTTGTTGCAAAATCACGCAGCCTTAGTCAATAAAGCTGGATGTATAGGCCCAGGGGAAAGTTCATGTAGATGCTGGAGATGAAAGAAATGATTGATTTAACTGTTGCTTGGTCAGGATGTAACGCTGTGATGTGTTTTCTTGCAATAATTGTAACACTAACAGATGACATCCTTTTGTCCCCATTTGTCTCCCTGGTAACGTGGGGTTGATGTGTGTGGCGTTCTGTGCTCTCCTCATGGGTCGGTTTTTGCCGTGTACTCTGGTTGAGCCCAAAACATGTTCAGAAGATAAGCTTGTGTATTGGCACTGCTGACTGGGATCTGGCTAATGATCTGGAGTCATTGGACACTGGACAGTTGGTTTCCCTCAGCAAATGTTAATCCTAACCTAGAAAAAACTGTGCAAAAACAATTTCTCACTTTTGCTTTGAATATAGCCTGGAGAACTTGAGAATGACCCGAGTTTCCTTCTGTTATGATTCCAGTTGATAAGATTACATGACTGACAGAGTACTTAATAAAACACTGCTCTACTTGACACAAGACACCACAAATTATTGACCTTCACAAAGATATTTTAATGGAGCATGATGTAACTTTTCTATTGGAGGGGGTTCCACCTGCGTGCATGTACATAGTGCTCCTTTAAATATTTGATTCTAAATGTGATGGTGTTTAGCTGTTCTGCATGATGTGGAAACTATTGGCATTGTTTCCTTTTTGTTTTTAAGGGGAAAAAAATAAGAACACTGCATTTTTGTCTATCTGAAAAAGTATATACGATGTAGCAGTATCCCGGCCAGATGTGTTCCTTTATCCACAGATCCATTCACCTGCCTATCCATCTCACCTCTCCACACCACAGTGTACTGACAGATCGCTGGCTCACTGTCACAGCTTATTGACAGACTGGAGAGCAGCAAAGCATTATGGGTCTAAAGGCCTCGGGTGGCAACACACGCACACACGCACATATGTTGGGTTTCCGTGCTTCTTGGGGACATGACGTTGACTTGAATTCATTTCTCAGAGAGCGATTTTAACTTTAACTGTGTCATTATTACTATATGACGCTACATGATGATGATGTCACTACTTACAAACTTAAAGGGCTCATATTATCTTCTCTCAAGCAGAAAACACCTTGTGATGTCATGTGGGAATACAGGAAGTGCTCCACTGTGTTTTGAAACTCCATAAAACTTCACTAGAATCATTTAGATAATTTCAGACCTGGAATTGCAAATTTCTACTGAACAAAACCTAAACAGTACTTGGTGACTTGAAAACTAGCGCTTCATGACATCATAAGACAGAACAGAGGATTTTGAGCTTTGGAGATGTTCAGACTAATAATAAAGGGTTACTCAGATCTGTGTGAAATAAACAAAACAGCTCCAAGTCTGTTTTTGAGGCAGTAACAGCATTCTAATTTGGCTTAAAGCTCACAAAAATCTATTTTGCACAATATATTAATGTGTTAAATGCTTTGTCATGTCACGGGTTCCTAAATGTTGTTTCCATAAGAGTAGCAGGTTCCCTTATAAATTGTGTTTATAGATTTTAGTCCTCACAATGTGACAAATACCTGCTCACACCTCTAAAGCATGAGAAGAATCTACAGAGTATCCGGGTTTAAATGAAAACCAGTCTGACCAGAAGAGCCTTGGACACACAGCTGAGGGTTGGAGGAAACCTTTTTCTTTTAATTTATTTATCTTTCATGCCCTGAAGGAGCGAGGATCTGTGCAAGCATGTTTAATTGCCTCCCTGACCTTTCAAAAGAAATGAAAACAGAATTAATAAATGTATTTTATGGTTCAACTGGTAAGCTGCACGGATTTACATAAAAATGTGAAACAATGTTATACTGAGAAAAGACAAAGAGGTAATATTCTTGTTTGAAGTTTGCTTTTTAAAATTAGGAGATAGTTTGCCTTGTTGCAGTTTTAAACTTTTAATTAATTTGATATATATTTCTATTGCATTCCCTCTTCAGTTTATTTAGGTGCAGGCAATAACCACCTTTTATTCCAAGCAAAACAATAGAGAAGAAAAGTTGTAAAGAAACTATTTTATAACTTTATATTGCAAGAGGACTTGATTTTAACAGCTTTTTGTCCCAGTAATGAAAAATTGCTCCAAATGTGTTATTTACTGCAGCGATTTTAGCACTTACTCTCAAATGTCATAGTCGGTACAGTTGTAGCCATTATGTAGTTTCAGTGTTGATCCAAGTTTATCAATTTGCTCTTCTGAATTCATAAACATTTTTTTTCTTTTTCCATCAATCCTTGACATGCAAAAGATGGACAGCATTACATTACATTGACCTCTTCAGCTTCAAACTGGTCACATTTGAACCACCCTGCAATACACGTGTAGCCCTTGGTTATTTGTCATTTGTCTGTTCAGACAAGGACACACAGTCATGCTATTACACTGTTTACACATCAGGGAGAACATCTGAGGCCTCTGGATACCCAATTAGTGTTAACAAAATGGCTAGCTTTTTGTCAGGACTATTTTTGTCTCAACATGTCCAAACCTCACCTGCTTGTTCCTCTTGGCATTGTGAATCATTTTTAACCGATTGGTATTCTGATACGCCCAGCTATTCCAAACTAATCTGGCTAACCGCTACCTCCTACTGCTATAAATCCTGCTCCAATCATCTGCTCCTCAGATGTAAACATCGAAAGAGCCCCCAAGCAAACCTGATTTTTATTCAACCAGCATCATTTCATGTGTGACTACAATGTGAATTTGTAATGCTAATTCTTGCGCTATTGGGTGTCAAACTGCGACGTGTCTAGTGTTTTTGAAAAGCAATTGCAGCCCGGATTTTTCGTTTTGTAGCAGCAGATGCCTCCTCCACTTAGATTCTCATTAGAATAGCAGGACGCAGGTTAGAGCATGGCAGCCTATTATCTAAACTTGTGTGAGATTTATGTCAACTTAGTCTGCACTCACCTGAACACTGCACTTTCTGTAAACTTCTTGTGATGAGTTTGGTAAGAAAACTCAGAATGCAAAAGGCGTTAGCAAGTTTAACAGCATATATTTACTCTTAAGTGTAATTGAAGACTAAAAATATATTGACATTTAATTTCTCTATGTTGCAGAACTGAACACCTGGACTCTTATAATTGCAATTCTAAGATATTTATATTTAAGTGAAAGTCCAACAGATGGTTTGTGGAATCTGTGAGGAAATAACCAACAGAATGACACATATGCGTAAATGCTGCAACCTGACTCATCGGAGCATACAACGGACGGTTTGACTTACGTAATACAATGTTAATTACATAGATTAAAAATGTGTGTTGTCACTACTAAAATTTCAAACTTGATTTCGATACAAAGTAATAGGCTCAATATTAGCTACCATTTCCATACCACAATGATAATAAAAAAACATTCTTTCTTTAGACAATAGAAAGTGATTTTGTGTAACCGCTCAGTCATCCTGGTATGTTCCATAGTGGTCCATGGGCGTATACTAGTCTATGTGGGCTTATACTTGTTTTAAGGCTCCCTTTGTTCCTGTGAATGTGACTTTTTTAATCTTGATACCTGCACAAATAAGTATCTAGTTTCAATAGTAGTTTTAGTATCGATTAGTATCTGGTAGATGTATTTAATAATGTATTATTTTAAATCAATCTGTAGTTCTAATTGGTGGTACAGCCCTGAATTTTGGTTTGATTCTTGGTGAGATTAAACAGAGGAAGCATTTTAATGGTTAATCTCATTTTTATTGACTATATTTGGGCTACACAAAAATATACTGATTTGAATTAAACCAATTGCTATTCATAAGATCCCAGCAACTGCTAATGTTACTACTACACTACTCGGTAATAGCAGTTGGTTTGGCAATTCACTGACCTAGTTAACATGCATTCTCAATTTGGCTTTTTTTTTCCTACCGTTCCTTCTGGTCTCCCCTGTCTGTGTCCTTTTTTAGCTGGTTGAGATGGCTGACCTCTTTCCGCCCTGCCATCTTAACGCTTCTTTTTTTTTCTTGTTTATTCCTCAGCACATGTATCTATTATGTGGCTTTCTTGCATTCATTGTCCCCTGGTTTCTGTACGATACAAGATGGCTCTAGATCATTCAATACCCTTCTCTCCTTCTTCCTTCTGCTTTTCTGTTAGTTTCTCGGAGCTAGCATGTGAACCGTCTATATAAGTATTGTGTTCAATCTAACATGTTGCCAAGGGGCGAACGTGCTAAAGGAATGACTCGTGTACCAAGCACTTGTGCAGTAGCCAGGAGAGCATCACTTAAGTGTAGTCGGCTAAGTGGTAATCCCTGGCTTCTTTTTACTCACAGCTCTCAAAGCATGTTTACACAGTCGCGTGCTTTTACAAGAGTGTAGGTGGATGCTAGAATATGTCCAGTGTTGGGAAGTAACTGTGTTAGTTTGAGTACCTAATTTAAATTTTGAATAACTGTATTACAGTACAATTACTCTTTTATTTGGTGGTGCAGTTTCTTTCCTAAATTAAAAGGAATACATGGTTGTAATGCAATTTTGAACTGCACTGTTTTAGTGAGGAAGAAAGAAAACACGAATCTTGCAGTGCACCCATGAGTGATTTTTTTTATTTTTTTTTATCTCTAACTGGAGATAAATTAATGCATAACAAAAAGTATGCCATGTTTTTACACTATAATATAATGCAACTCAGATTATTGAATACTCAAAGTATTCTTCCCATCATTGAATATGTCCATGTGCATATTTGAGAGGGAGGAAATGGCTGGAGATGGATGTGGGCACAGATGGTGGCTAAGACAAACTCCATGTTATCTTAAGCAGACATGACATTAACCCGACTTTAAATCAGAATATTTTGTTTTGGAAAACTTGCAGAGGGAAGTGTTTTGTGCATGTGTGGATCAGAAAGATGGCTGTCCTTGTCTCTTTACTGGATTTAACACACTTTTCCTGGCTTGTTCCATTGTCGCCCAATCACCTTCAAATATTGTTCTGGGCAGATTCGCCTTTTCCTGATCACTTCTAAAGCCATTCTAGATAGCCATTTCTACTCTATTCAGAGTGCTAAACATATCCAACAGGCATCACTGATAGCCCTATGTATCATTTCCATTATACTTTTACAAATGACAGCTATGCTATAACAATTATTGTTTTCTTGTGAAGCGTGCCTTCTAGTACTCCCTTCATCTCTCCACATATTGGCAGTAATATCATACTATTGTTACTACAACTGCTACTACTTCTTCCACTGCTATTACTTCCACTCCTGCTTATATGGGCCCCTGTTTTCAGTCCATGTGTCAATGCCATTGTTGATTTAAAGGGAGGCTGTGATCCACCTCTGGCAAGTTTCTACTCCTCTCTGAGTCTGAGCCTGTATTTCCAGATCCGAGGCGTGTCATCTGGCGTAACGTGTGAGTGAGAGCGCCCATGTGCGTCGGACTGTTTGTGTACACAGCGGTGGAAGAAGCTCTCAGATACTATAGCTCAGGCTCAGCAAATCTATGAGGTCAAGTCTCACTTGTAGTCAGGATTGCTTTATCTGCAGTATATGGATATAGTAAAAAGCAGATTGGATCTCAACATTATCTTGATAATCAATAATACGTGATTATACAGGTCATATAATTGTAAGTTAAAATAATAATAATAAAAAATTCTATTCAATCTACATTTCAAAATGAATTTAAATGATTTTTTTTCATCTGGTTCCATCTAATGTCAGTAACATAACAGAAGGTTTTATTTCTTAATGCTGGTAACATTTACATCTATCTTTTGAAAAATCATGTTTCTTCTCACAATAACTGTTTTGCTAAAACATGATTTTTTTCATGTCCCCTAAAGGCAAATAAATTTGATGAAATTATTAGATTTCTGATTTTAGATTCAGCGTAACACATAACTAATTGTCTTTGTTAACTGCTCTATTTTTTTATGTAAGCTAAATATAATTAACCCAGAGCTTATCTCTACTAAAGAGTCCATTATATAAAGCTGTAGGATGTAGCCATACTTTGATCGTTGATGTGCAGTTAAAAGATCCATGTCTCTCCATTTGAGATAGCAGTTTGCCCACAGGCCCAAGGTCAGAATTAGAAACAAATGAAAGATTACATAATGGTGTAACGTATGTATGGGTGCACTGCTTGTGTATGTACGCTCGTGGCAAAGAGAGAGCTCCGCAGACAGCGTGTCTCGTCTTGAGAGATGACTCACACATTTAGGTCAACTGCAATTTTTTGAAAGAGGCACTCCCAGGGCAGAGACATCAAATCATGAAATATAGATCTGACTTTAGCAGCATCATGAATCTATTCAAAAGACAATGACAGACAGATTGTATTGAGTCATGTATTAAGTTTTGCATGGATGTACTACATGCAATTGCATCATTAACATTTATTGCTATGTTTGTAAATATGAAGTACTTTAAATGTCATCTTTGCAGTCATTTCAACAGATTTGACCTAAAAAAATCCTGAAAATATCCCGAAGATGATATTCAGGTTTTGGGAGTTTGTCATAAATGAGCTAGAACGCACCTCCAGATGTGATGTTTGGGAGTTAAACATCACGCAAAACGTTGATGAACTGTAAAATTAAACAAAAAGTGCAGAAATATATCAGTTTATGAATTTGAAAGATTACACTGCACATTTGTTTTTGTTTCTTTTTCAGCTTGTTTGTCTGACCTTGATGAGTTATATATTGAGTGTATCCATTTTTACTTACTCGTACTTATAATCCAGATTCTGATTGTGATTAAAATGAGACCATGTGACTGAATTTGCCAGATTTTTCAGTGCTAGATAGTTAGTTGATATATATTCTTCAGTAATGAGATTTGCGTTTCCATCTGCCACATGGATCACACCACGTACCATCAGCATGCTTTGAGCCATGCCTAACACTGGCCCTTTGAAGTACTCTTCCTCTCGCCCTTCTCCCGTGCCAATACTCTACATCCCTCACAGCGCACACTCACGACTGGGCCACATTGCCATTGTTGCTCAATTTTCCAGTCAATAAAGTGCTGAGTTTTAGAATGAACACATATTTTTCTGACTTGTTTTGATGTCTGAAGCTAAAAGTGAGGAAATCCAAAAACGCCTCCCCTGCAGCACACCCATCACACGGCCATTTGCATAACAGTGGGTTGTTCCTGACAGTATTGGTACTGCAGAGACAAACCACGTCTTGTGTTTGGCTCCTGAGAAGGGCTTTTCCACTGAACTGTTTTAACATATAATTGATCTGTTTACCGCAGACTCCAGCATGCCTCCACCGCTGCAGTTAGCTGAACCGTAAGGAAAGTCTATATACCCAAACTGAAAATCACCACCGATATTCTTGTTCTATTGGTAATTTTGGGGTGTGCTCATCAACAAGAATCTATGTAAAACAATATATTCCACTGGTGAGGTTTTATGTAACTTCTTTCAGCTCCCATTGTCGGAAACAGAACAGCTACTCCAGCTTTCCGAGAATTGCTCTGTGAGAATTCAATTCAGTTGTCAGTTTAACTACCTGGATTTACTGCTGCCTCCCAGATGCTGTTACAACTAAATCTATTATAGAGCCCACAATAAACTGTAGTGCTACTTTTCTGCTTTTATTGTTATTCTCTTATTAAAGTGAGACTCTGTAATTTGTCATGTTTGTTTGATGTTATTGTTTCACCATTTGTCAAGGAGCTAAACACTATTGACAACCTGCTTGTGCTTCCATGTTTGGGTTTTATATCAGTTATTTCTTGATTTTTGTCGGGGAATAGCCAAAAAGCAAACCATTGCCACCAGAGCTTTTTGATATGGCAAAGCATAAACAAATACTTTCTATTTCAGTGTCACAAGATATTCAAATTTATTCCTCCAAAATCCAAACTCTTTTCAAACAGCCTGATTCCACTGACACCACAGAATTGGCTGTATATTACAATAAAACATCCAAAGAATATGGTCATAATTAAAAATGTGTGAACAATCTAAGAAAAAAACACCGCTTGTTTTCAGTTGCAAATACTTCTATTCAGTTTAGAATAATTTATCATTTTATGAATCTGTAATCACTCATCAAATACATAAAATATAAAGAAATTGCAGAAACAAATGCATTATTCTGTATACCACCAGTGCTTCGAAATCTGTTGCCACAAGCCAAATTATGAATGAAATCAAATTATTTATATCCTTACAAGGGCTCAAACCTTGTCAACTGTAAATTCCTATATTGAACATGACATAATAATACAGTGCCTCTAATTGTGTAGATGTTAGCCAGTCTCCAGCCTATTGATCAGTGCAGCAGTAGCGGGGCTCCGACACAAATGACCCAGTTGAGAGCCGACCAGAGAAGCAGCATAAATCAGCCTGGATGTTATGTTTTATCACTCTAATCTGCTCTCAGGTTCTGTAGGACTATGGCTCCCAGCTTCAGGCCTGGGCTTATTGACTTGGAGACTCTCGACATGACTTGCATAGCACTCGTGTCTAATAGATTTGCCAGGGATCTTTTCCAGCTCCAGCCGAAATAATTAAGTTGACTTTCTCTCGCTAATGCAATTAACAATGAGGGGTGTCCAAGCGGTGACCTGTGAGATGTTTGATTTCATGCGCTCATTCTCAGTGGTCAGAGCGGAGTACCAAACTGCAGGAAGACACGGTCTCTTGTGTCAGGTTCATTTCGCTGCTGCTGTTGTTGAGTTGTATAATAGTGTCTCCCGATGCTCAAAGTGGTACAGTAATTGTGAGGACTTGAATGAGATACTGATTTTTGAACCTGGTAAAGAAGATAGAAGAATATGGTGTGGTAATTAGATGCTACAAGTGAGTAATACTTCACACCGCTCTTAATAGTGATAAACAATAACTGAATGTGATTTGTGTTTTACATGAATGAATGAATTAATGAAAACTAATGATGCCTTTTTGTTACATTTTATAGTGCACAACAGTTCTTAGCATAATCAGTTTACAAATCAAATTCACATTACACATTATAAAACACTGAAATTGCACCTTGGAAATGTCAAAAAGGACATAGTATGCACATATGCTAACTTACACCTGCAGTCCCTGAGTAGGTTGATGTTATAAATAAGTATTTGAAAAACAGAATACATATGAAGTTGTGTAAAGTTGTCTAAAGGTGGTTTAGAAACTTCATTTACATGGGTAGAAAAAATATTAGAACTTTTGCCAAGTCAAGATTGAATCAAAAATTGACAATCTTGTTATGGCAAAAGTCTTTAAAAGGTCCTTGAAAACAGGAAAAAAGAAATAAACTTTTCCTAAAAGGCTAACATGCCATCTGCACTGTATTGCCCTTACACTACATTACTTTAAGAATACATATAATATGTACATAATACCTTTGAGTGTATGTAATTTCCCTCTCATTTGTTGGCTGATGAAAGCCTGTTTTGGAGCATCTGGAGCATTGGGTGTGTGTGCATGAGCGCTTGAGCATCACCTTGATGTACAGTAGATCAAGCAGCTCTTCACATGGCACTGAGTGCCGCACTGTAGAGGGATGTGAAACTCCGAAACGCCATGTGCTGGAAGGGAGGCTGCCTCTGAAGTATTTTTAGACGGGCTAAATAATGAATGCCTCAAAAGACTGTGAGGACCCCAGCTGCCAGAATCTCTACCAGCCCCCCACCTCCCTCCCCTCTCCCCCCAGAGCTCCATGTGGCTCACCTGTGCTGGCTGTTGCACGGCTGGAGAGGACCGCCTTCTCCAGGGACGGACGGGAACAACCTGCCGGATCATACTCCATTCACCTGGGCCCTCTGGCAGCACATGGGACTGGCTTTAGGCTAGAGGGTCTCTGCTTAGCACCTGGGGCTAGCATTAAAATAGTTTATCCACCTTTTATATGCCATCTGTCAGAATGTTTTTCCTAAAGTTTATTACAAAAACACAAACACTGTATGTAAGTGCAAGTATTTTTTTCCCAATGAAGTTGTCTTTATTTGTCATTTTGATGCAGTTAGGTATAAGCAAATACTAGAATAAACCAATCATTGACAGACATACATTACTATATGCATCCACTACTGTTTCCTGCACTGTTTCCTATAGGAACATGTAATTCTCTTGTCTTTAGAGCTGCTATACTCCTTAAGTAGCCAACAGAGCATATGTGCAGTGAAGAAATGGTCTTACTGTAGTGAACCATCCTCAGATTCTCATGTTATTTAAACAATGCCCAGAGAATGCACTATTCCACTATCTTAACCATTATTCTGGGTCCTGTGCCATTGCGTTCGCTGCCTGTGTTAGGGGGCAGAACTAGCTCCATCGGCTCCACTACTGCTGCTTGTTGTTAACGACACCCTTTTGGACATTTTTTGTAAAAAAGAAAGATATTTATCAATGGTTAGAAAGGCAAAAACTTAATGTCTGCGCTGATAGATTCTGACAGAGTTCTGGACGTTCTTATCAGTTGGGTTTCAGAAAAGGGCATAGTCCTGTCACTGCAACCACAAAAGTTTTAAATGACATTTTCACAGCCCTTGATGATAAACAAGATTGTGTAGCTTTGTTTATTGATTTAACTAAAGCTTTTGTTTTCAGCAGATCATAAAATCCTCTTGAAGCGCCTAAAGCATGTTGGATTTGACAATGCTACATGTGATTGGTTCCAAAATGATCTTTCAAACAGCACAGGCAGTAGTAGCTGATGGGTTTAAACAAACTTTTAGAACTTTAAGCAAACTAGTGCCACAAGGCTTAATTTTGGGGCTGCTACCTTTTTACTGTATTTATTAATTCTGTTGATTGCAGTTTAAGGGAAAGCCTCATACATTTATATGCAGATGATGCTGTTTTGTATGCAAGTTCTCCCTCTGCTGAAAACTAAGGTACAATTTTAATAAAATCCAAAGTTCCCTCAAAAATCTTAAATTATCATTGAATCAAATAAGTACATGACTTGTTTCTAAAAACATGTAAGTGATGTGTGAGCTACCAATTTTTATACACTAAATGGTACATGAAATATCTTGGGTGTTGACTTGACAAAAACTTATCCTGCACCATGTAACAGTTTAAACTCAAAATGATCATTTTATTATAGAAACAAATATTGTATCCCATTGAATTACCAAAAATAAATTGTTCAAGTAACTTTTCTTTCTGTTCTACATTATGGAACTATAATATACATTAGGGATGGGATGGTATAAAAATTTAGACTCACAATTATTTTGAGCAAAATATTCTCAATTAACAATATTACCACAATAATTGTTAAATCAAGGTTTACAGTTTAAAAAAAAGTCACTAAAATTTCAATTGTCATAGAATTTGCAGGTGTCTGAGCGATCACCTTTTGTTTTTTTGCTGTAAGTGAAATTAACAATGATTGAAAAATAAATGTGTCAGTTATATAACTCTTGACTATTAAAAAACAAAACAAAAACACATAAATTAACCTGATAAAGGCTATGCTGACATCATAGCCATCAGCTGTGCAAAATGCTATTTAGCTAGTGCTAATCTAGCGATAGCAAAGTTGACACAAACACATACCATTACTCATGCAAATCCAAACTAACACAAACTACATTCAATAGTTTATTTCACATGGTGTGTTACTTACGATGGATTTTTTTCGGCTCAAGTTTGTCAAACAATGCAGGATGGTTGTGCATGCAAGTTCCTCGTGTTTGCCCTTGGAGCGGCGACTTTTTTTGGCAGGCTCTGCAGTTTGGTGGCTCATCGCCTTGTTGATCTTGTTTTTCAAAGCCATAATAATTCCACACATCAGACTTCACCTTCTTGAGTGGAGGATATAAATGTGTGGTGTCATCTGGATCCAGTTCCAGTGCCTGCCCACTAGCCACGACAGTGACTAAGGTGAAGAACCATTCCCAATTCAGAGTACGTACCAAAGCTAACAAGTTTCATAGCTATGATAGAGGGCCCCCTTGTGGGCAAACACCAGGCCTAACATCTAAACATTGTGTTGAAACCAGAACATTAGTCAGTCTAGTGCTGTAAAGGTGAT
The DNA here is from genome assembly GCF_009829125.3 of Periophthalmus magnuspinnatus. Lineage (NCBI taxonomy): Eukaryota > Metazoa > Chordata > Actinopteri > Gobiiformes > Gobiidae > Periophthalmus > Periophthalmus magnuspinnatus. The sequence continues at coordinate 31,557,672 of NC_047130.1, forward strand.
TATAATCGTGTGCGATGATCACGATTATTAAAAAATGCCACAAACGATCAATTGTGGACCTTTTTGATCATGATTAGTGATATTATCGAATATTGTCCCATCCCTAATATACATGCAGACTTCAATTTCTACTTTGAAACCTTTACATACACTCTTTCACACAGCCGTTTGTTTCATAACAGGCGACAAGTTAAAAACCCATCACAGTACACTCTATGAAAAAAGTAGGTTCGAGCAACACTGCATAAAATGTATTTTTTAAGGGACTACTTGATGGACAGCAAGAATATCGCACTTGCTCGTTGTACTTTGATATGAGAACTTTTAATACAAGATCGCATTATTGTCTAAAGACTGGCTGTACTAGAACTGAAATGGGGGAAAAAAAGGTTTTGGTTATTTTGCTTCCCAAAAAACTGAACAAATTTCAAGGACATGCAAAATTGGATACCTGTTTTAGATGGACCTATGTAGTTTTTTTTGTTGTTGCTTGTATTGTTCTGTATTTTAACAAGGCCCTCATGGGCTCTCATTGGGCTCACCCTCTATAAATAAAGATAAATGAAATTCTGAACTTGTCATACAAGTTGTGTTGCAGAGTTACTCTCATTTCAACCGTTTGTCCATTGTGTTCTTACCTCTGGTGTAATGCTCCTCAAACAGCACTTTGATCCATGTGTTGTGTGGTGATATTGACTCATGTATCCAAGGTGATTTTCATTGTCTTTTTTCCTTATTGTGGTAACTGCATTAAAGTTGACAGGCTAATGCACAATCCATAACTGTGCAGTTTCACTTTAATTGTTTGGCCCATTTGTGGCATTTTGGTAATCTGCAGGCTGGTTTTGTTGATTGTAATGTTCCATATTCGCACACATGGACACTACATAATACAAGCTTGGGCACTTTATGACTCCATAAAACATCTGTGTTATTCCATTCATGTTTTCCTATCCAAATCTCACTGCTGCCTGATCATAACATATCCAATGAAGATGTTCTTGCTCTGAATATGTGTTTCTTTTTCCTAGGCACACTAGTACAACACATAAAACAGGGACTAAACTCCAGAACTAAACCTGGACCTATAGTCTAGGCCAGACATGGGAAAACTATGGCCCGGGGGCCACACACGGCCCTTTGGACTTAAGAATCTGGCCCGTGGGACCTGACCAAATGTAATAAATTCATTATTAATTTAATTAATGCATTTGGAAACCAATTTGTACAATGAGCATTTCATATTCATACTTTGCTACATGTTACAGGCCAAATCTCTAATGTAATATATACATATTTATATCCTGGCCTGGCTTCTCTGTTAAGTTTTAGAACCCGTTATGGCCCGATAGTCAAAATGTCAAACCAAATCAATCAAACCAAGTGCATACATCTGGACAAAGCTGGGGTCAAACCAGGACCCCAAAACAATGTGAAGGCGCAAATATAGTTACAACTATGGAATCCAATCTTTGTCCTGGTCGTAACAGGATAAACAATTAATTGTAGAATGCAAACAAATTTTAATAATGGTGACTTTTTAAACAGAAAAAAGTTGAAACGGAACCTATGCCAAAAGTATGCACTGTCACAATCACAGAACATAGAATGTACACAATTTAAATGTATTTGATCTTTGTTTATTTATTCCAACTCAAATTTATTGTGTTTTTCAACCCAATTACATAAACATAAATTATATAAATCAGTCATGCTGGAATAGTTAACCTTTCCGGAACTGCAGAAAAACCTTATTTCTGAAGTCTTTGAGGCCAACAAGAATAACCTTATTATATTATATTATGTTAGTGCTCTGTATACTGTAAACCAAACCATACCCCCTCCCCTCCTTTCTGGAATACACTGCAATTTATCAAGTGCTTTATTATTGTTATGATTTTAATTATTATAGTACTGAAGCCAGCACTAGACAGCTGTACGGCAGGTTTGTCTTTATCAGCAGCATGGCTATTTTTGAACACCAAACTGCCAAGTAATTCCAATCAATCAGGTCTTGCACGCAGACGAGCTACAGAGAGTGATGGAGGAGGAGATTATAAAGATGGCGTATTATAGGCCTGTGGGCACGGAGCAGGGAGATCCATGACGACCAGTGATTAGAACAGAATGAATGAAAGAATGGGAGATGGAATGTGTGTGTTCAAATGTAAGTCCTGGGAGTAAAATGGCTGAACTAAATGTCTTAAATTTGACCGGGGGGCAGATGAAAGCTTGATTACAGAGGCAGTGGGGCACTCATTAAGCTATAGCACAGATAACAGTGGCCGCACCGATACCTATACCCTCTACTGCTTCATTATCAGACACAATGTGAGGCTTAGGTTTAGTTTTATGGGTAAAAAGGAAATTAATATGTGAATGGTGAGTTTTTCTTGCGCTCTGGGCGATATGACAAAAATATCTCTATATATTTTTTCCTAATCAATGACGTCCTTTGGTTTTTAAGTGTCTTATTAAAACAACAAAAATGAATTTCCTGAAACTAACCAATACTTTTAATCATGGTAATTTAGCACTAAAAATAGTCAATTAATTCTTCCAAAGTCTGAAGCCTCTTTGGTACTTGGAATAGGTACTGAAGGGTTTTACTAATAGCCCTTGTAAATGATACCAATGCACGAATTAAGGGAAAGCCAATTGACAAGGGAATACAGACGGTAGAGCTCAACAATTTGGGAAAAAATATCTAATTGTAATTTTTCTGACAAGCATTGCGATTAGATTTGTGATTTATGTTCTAATATTTTTTTTTTCAAATGAACTAACAAACACATTTCAGAACATGTTTATACAGATCTAAACTACAGGGTTAGCAACTTGTATGCAGAATAAGGGTATTTTGTCATTATTTGAGGAAATGACTGAACTTCTAAAACTGCAGCCTTTTTGATTAAACTTATAGCCATAATTAACAGTGATGAGTATTTCATTAAGAACTGGTGACAATACATACACACATGTGATAGATGATGGATGAGTTGTGTGTTTTTGTTTTTTGTGTTTTTTTATGGACCTGCAGATGATATCGCCATAATCTAAAATTCATTTTTACCAAATTGTGTCTTACAAAGTGAGTGAATGATGACCTGTTTCTTCAGTGCCATTCTTGATTTAACTTTAGTTTGCACTATGTTGTCAAAGTCTCTCAAATCTACTGTTACTTACCCTGACAACTCCAAATGTTTTGTGTATTCTGTAAAATGCACCCCCTCTATTCTTTTCCATGTTATGTAGTTACTGTCCCTGTTGCCATGGCAGCGTGTGTCCAAATCGGGTTTGTGGTGCAGCTTGGGACTGTCATACAGGAGCTCTCAGCTGCGGTGAGCGCACCTTTGATGTGGCTTTTGTCTTTCATCGATACTCTTTGAATCATTCACGGCATCTAGATCCCTGATGCTGTGTTTTGTATTAATTCGGTTTGTTTCATCTCTGTGGGGGAAGGCATAATATGCATCAATAATGAAAAGTGTGGTCCATTTGTTTGTTGTAGCAGTTATTGTTGTTACTGTAATTATGTGTTATACTGTATTTATGCCATTTCCCATGAGTTTTCTCATTGCATTATAATTATGAAAAAAAAGAGCCAAGATCTCGATTTGATAATGGTTCATGCAGTTAACATGTTTTAATCCTCCCTTAAAGGGTAACTAAAGCCATCACCTTTTCTCAGATTTCACACTTCACTTGGTTTAATTCACCTGTCACTCATTCATACAAGTGAGTGGGAGAAGTGTCTGTGTTTGAGCATAGAGATGCATTAAAAAGAAATGCACTGAATCACAATACGACAATCTTATCAAAATAGCATACTGTCACAGGTTATGTTCAGTATTACATTTTTGAAATGCCATATTGCCCATACAAGAGGTTTTCCCTATTTCTACAGCACATGCCATATTTTACATCCTAAAGTAAAACCAATAATAACAATTAAGATCCCCATTGCAGCCATAAAAGATAACTGAGCTGTGCAGCATTGGGACCCCTCAAAATCAGTACAGACAGACAGAGCGGGGTTAGGACGTCCCCTCAAGGTTTTCACATCTGAATCAATACGAGGCTTCCTGTTATCTGCAATCCCACAGCAAACACAATCATTTCCTGCTGCTTTTCCTCTGACCTTATTTGGTGTTCCTGCTTTGATTGTTTTTTTTCTTATTTTTTTATTATGGCTCTTTGCCTTGAGCCTTTTTGCTTATTTTGTGAGCAGCCTCAGCACTTTAATGAAACAGTGTCCTGTCTGTCCCATGTAAAGATGTCTCACTCTGAACAGCTGTTACTTTGGCTCGTCTTTTTTGTCCCTCTGTCCTCTCATACCCCCCCCCCCCCATCTCTCTCCAAGTCCCCCATGTCAGGAGCACTGTGCTGGAGTTGATGAGGTCCTGTCTCAGCTCTTTAGTGTCAAAGTAGATGAAGGAGTGAGGACATCCATTTTACAGTAACTTAGCAACAGGTCGTCTCAAGGCTGCACTTTGCCTGGTATACAAGGTGGTCCATTTTGGACACTTTTGTTTTTACCAGCTTCCAAAATGCATTCACTAAATCTCTTCTATTCTAAGATTTGTCTCATATTTTTATTTCACATTTTCCCTTTGCTGCTTAAAGCACAACTGTGTAACATTTCAGTGTGAGTTTTATTGCACACAAAGAGCATTTTTGCTGTCAGCAGGCTTGGCACTGTACAAACTCGTAACTTGGCCTAGTGGTGAACCTTCATTTAATGTTGGAGTATCTGCTGTTATGTTCTTATGATTAGTACGTTGCATTGTCTATGAAATAGTATATTAGCAGCATCATTCTCTGACTTTCTCGGTATTCTAATGATGGCCAATGCAATCTTTCCTTCAGAGCAGGTATGGGCCCTTTCAAAACACCTTTCATGGTGCTTACTTTAATGCATATAAGGATATTAGTTACTCTAATCTCCTTAGGCCTCGATCGCATCCCACAGTAGCTGGCGATGAAGTTTACGTCTTAATACCATAAGAGGAGATTTACTCAGTTCCAGTGTCCTGCCTTTTGCTGGAAAACCACTTGTGTTGCAGCTTCTTAAAAGCGGGCGCAGCGTTTATTTCTGTGCTAAATATTGCTGCATTAGCCCCGAGCTCGGAGGCAAACTCACTGCTTCAGATAGATCCAAAACACAGACAGAACTGGGAATTTAGGAACAAAGCCAAATGATGAATGTCCCACTGCACGAGGCTGTTTACACACAACAGACAACTGAAGAACAATGGAATTATGATGAAGAAATTAATATCATCTTCCACAGAAATCTTTTGTTGTTCATAATGGATTACACTGACTTTGTTACCAAAAGCATTTAAAAAATGTTTATATTGCATTTATGTTTATTTTTGCTAACTCAAAAATACATTTTACATTTTTCTTGCTTCTCTTGCTCCTTTATTCTCTCTGTCATTCTGCTCGTAAACACTGAGGACTGTCAAAAGGCATAGTGAAAGCTTGTTTTGCCTTATTTGTGTGGAAGAAATTATTTTAGTTGTGATTATTTATATTTAACTAAGACATGAAATGATCCTCACCTGAATTCATATGTGTTTTACACATCATAGGTGTAACTCTTTACCTTTGCTCATGGTCAACTTCCTCCACAGACACAGCTCACTTTCTGCTGGCTTACTGCATAGAACTTTCAACCACTACAGCAAAATATGATTCAACATTTACCATCTGTGGCCTTATGATCTGTAACTGCAAATGGAGTTGCCTCTTGGCAATAGATGGTTCTGAACTGAGCTAAATACATTATATAGACATAATGCCCAAAAGGTCTACTTGCACTTGAGTTTTTATGCAGTACACTTCAGTTGCTTATTTAAAACTGACCAAAGGCAGCACTTGTCTTCTTAGGAACTTTGATTTACCAAAATGTGCCCATATCTGTTGTGGTTGCTGTGGATACAGAAGTTTTTTGTTTTTTTTCTGGTGGTGAAGAGCACAACTCGTCCATTACATTTGATCATAAAAATAACAATACAAAAAATAAACATTCTCAAAAATGCCGTGTCTCTCAGGTAGCAATCCTTTGACTGGTTGCTTTGTAACTTCTTGTTTTAAATGCTGCCCATAAAGTACTGAATCCATTTATGTATAATCTGTCCAACACTGTAAACTTAAACTTGACATGTGAGAGTAGACTGTCACTCTACATCTCTGCTTCTCTGTTATACATTTTAAGTTATGGTCCCCTACAAAATCTCCTACTATTCAGTGGAAGCAGTCTTATTTATTTATTTATTTATTGCCTGTTATAAAACCAAACAAACAAACAGGTATTTTGAGCTAACAAAGTATATGATATGCAGTGGAAGACACTTGGTATGAAGAGCATCATGTGACGCCTGTAGACATTGTTTTTCACCTAGTTTTTAAGGTCAGTAGTTTAAATCGATAAACTATATTATTTTATTGACATTTGAGTTAAAAGATTAGAAATTCCATTTGTAAAAGTTCTATTGGCCAACCACACCAGGACTGTCCTAGAGTTGTAAAGAGGCTGGAGACTATATAGATCTAAGCCGAAGAAAAGTTTTATTATGCCCTACTATTAATGCAAGATTCAGCAACAGTATGACTCAACGTATGAAGAAGTATGTACAGACTTCTATTACAAACTGTCCATAATCAAAGGTCATAGGTTATCCAGAAAGAAATGTCAGCAAGGACAGAACCAATGGGTTCTTGATAGATTTGCATTTCTTTACTGTTACGCATTAGGGGAGCATTTTTCAATGTCCTTTATTGTGGATTAAACTCTTAACTTTGTCTGAACACTTTTTTCTGTTTAAATTTCCTCTGCCAGCTGGTAACCTAGCAACAGTAAAAGGACACAGATGTTAAAGTTTCTTATTGTCATTACGGCAGCAACATGGCAAGGAAATGGTGATTTTTATGCTTCGATCTGTCTCCAAGATGACAGGAGAGAGAGAGCAACCTAACACGGATGACACAGAAATACTTGTGTGTGTGTGAGACATCATTGCAAATTTTATCCAACAATAAACATTTAAAACATTAACAAATGACTTAAATGATAATATTATATCTTTTGACTAGGGAAAGGTGCTCAAAAAATCACTCAAATCAGAACTGAATCATTTGCCTGAAACCCATACAGTAAGGTTTTAGATTTGCGTTCAATATAAAATTTTTATAGCATTTTTCTGAGATCTATAGGTTACTTCTGCAAATAACTGTACTGAGTGCCAATTCACTTAAAATTACATGTTAGATGCTTCAGACTGAAAGCTGCTGTTCATTTTTCACCTATATTGTAACACATTACAAAACCAGAATGCAGTGTTTTAAAGACTAAAATCAGTGCACCTTTAAAAGCCACTTTACTGAACCCCAGAAAAGCACACATGTAATTCAAACTTTCTTGTCTTGTACAGCTCACAGAAGTCTCTTGGAGTCTTGTGTTGGGGCCTTATTCATAATTTGTTCTGGTACACATCACTGCAGTGCTGGTGGTGTGCTGTGCCGGCCTATCTGTCTACTCCAGACAGGGGAGTCATGCATGCAACTCAGAATAGAGCAGCCGTCTGCCTCTTTACGCCCAGGCCCGTGACTGAGCAAACCGGTCAAAAGAAGAGCAGGATATGAGATATATATATACGCTTTATACACGGTAGCAAGACAGAGGCATGCAGTGAGGCGGTATCAGCCATTCCTACAAACTAGAACGGAGAATAAGAAGGAGAACGAGAGGCAGAGGGTGACAGGCAAACTAGAACAACAAGATGAGTGTCTGGAGGATCCTGGGCTTGTCTCTCTCTCTCTCTCCTTCTCTTTCTTTCTGTCTCTCTCACTCACTCGCTCTGTCTTTCTTTCTCTCTCTTTCTCTCTTTCTCACTCTCTTTCTTGCTTTCTCTCTCTGTCTCTTTCCATCTCTTTGTTTCTGTTTCTGTCTCTCTCCCTGTCTCTCACTCACTCTCACTGTCTCTCTCTCCACTTCTTTAAAGATAAAAACAGGAAAACCATAGAGGAAACGCACTCTGTTCTGATCTGCCCCTGGAGTGACTCTGGCATCTTCATTACTGTCAATGTACTGTCAACTTATGATGCTTGACAATATTGACGAACCATTTATTTTGATTCCTGAATTTATATTGGAAAAATACTGATACCCAAATACAAATTGATAGTAATGCTATAGTATCAAAACTAGATACTCAAATGAACCAATGTTGTTAATGAAAATTTAAAAAAAGAAATGAGACAAAGTGTCCTTAATACGTTTAAAAAGGTCCTGACCTTTATCAGAGCTCGTGTGAGAAAGCATGGTAATTCAAAGAAACTAACGAAGAGCATTTTTAAAATCAAACTGTGATGACCCTATCTCCAGTTCACCTTTATATTTTTCCAGAGTTGAACACAGAGCTGGTTGACAGTAGCCTGTATTGCAAAAAAATGAGTGTTAATATACAGTAAAGAGCAGGCAGCAAAATGTGCCTGTACAGAGTGGTGTATTTACGGTAAGCAGGCAGTGGATGGAAGAACTTTTTACTGTATACAAGTGCACAGTATTTTACCATTCATTTTTATTTTTATGACCTACTAGTGTTGGTGATTTTGCATTGATTTGTATTTTAAATAAGAAAGTCATTATTGTACATTTAACCATAATAAATAAATTTGATTGTGGGACATGTTTTTCATATTTGAACACACACTAATCCTCTGAGCACTTCTTGTACAGGTCACATACAGTGTAAGTCTCAACTATGGCACATTTATTTACACATTTAGTATCATTATGTTAACTGTTCACATTTGAAACAATACATTATACAATGTTGTTTAATTTCTCTGACTTACTAACACAAATTGAAAATTAACTGATCACTCCAAATTCAACACTGTAAAAAAATATTGGACCTCTGTAGAAAACTAAGAACCTCTGGACACCGAAAAACCAAAAGCACAAATATCAATCCAAATGTTCCTATTTTAAAAATAAATTGAACCAAAAACTAAGTATGTTAATGAACAGACATGACATGACAGACATGAATGTAAACACACCGGATAGGCAAGGGCTAATTTCCATCTGTTGTCTCAAGGGCTGAGGTCACAGAGGGGTCAAATAAAAATTGCACAATTCCCATAGTTGCACATCCCATATACTGCACATTCCACTCATTGCACCTTCCACACATAGTAGTTAATTTCAAATATTTATCTTTTACTCCAGGCTCCTCCTGCCGCTCCCACAAGTGCTAACATGAAGTGACAGTCTACAAATACAAGTTACAAGTCACTTGTGCCTCCATATTGTTTTCTTTCAGTCATCTGTATGACCATGTGACCAGTGACATTAAACATGATCATGAGGATAAAGAGAACATGTGTGTGTAGTTTGACATTATATTGAGTTTCAAACAAAAAGACAAATATCCCCTAACATGCTTTGGAAATGTAATGCAGTCGTGTTTTAAGGTGTTAAGTAGGTAGAAAGTGTCAGTGTATAGAGAATGGCAGAGGAAGGTTCATCTGACCACTACACCTCTGGCCACAGAAGCAGATTTCAGCAAATCATTTACCAGCCTCTTACTAATATTGCTACAAACCCATGTCAAGCACAGTGGATATTGACAAAAAAAACTAAAATATTTGACCCTATTGTAACGGATTACACTTACTTTTCTACAAATAGAGAAACAAAGTCAGGACCATGAGTACTTTGATCACTGAGAGACCTTTGGTTCCTTGTTTTTCTCAACATCCACTGAAGATGCATATGTAGCATTGGTGAAATCAGAACTGAACTCAAACTCCTCTGTCATGAGATAAAGACATGGCCAAACTCCAGGAGAATCAATATTCTACTATACCAGGGTTTTTTACGGTATTTTTATGGTATTTTTTACAGTGTAATAAACAAAAGTACATTGGATGTTTTATATACTGATTCTTTTATTTTAGACAGAACAATTAACCCATGCCCATAGATTAACCACATAAGGTCAGCGTACCCCAGAAATAAAAATTGCAGTGAGGAATAGGGCCTCATAACTCAGGCATAACACAGCCATAATATTGGGTCGTTAGTGATGATTAAAACATTAACCCAAAATTAGGCGTAATTATGATTCTCTACTCAAGACCCTACTCCCATGCATTCAGTGGAGTAATTGCAGGTCTATGCTCATTGATAGTCCTATTGTGTACAGTGCAGGGACACACCTCTCCATTGTCGCTTGATTGTCTGTAGAGCTAAACCAGGTGGCAGCGTAGCATCAAAATAATGATTGTGGTGGTGAGTGGGAGCAGGCTTAAGCACAGCAGTAGTCTGGGCCACAGGTGTGTGACAACCAGCCTCCGATCGATCAATTAGGACACTAAATAACCCCCCACACCCCTGCAGCGCCGCGCCCACTCGCACATCGATTCTCCACATGCAATCACATCACAGGCCATTATGTGGAGGGCCTCAACCTTCTGTTCCGTAAATCTTTTAAAAGGCAACTCTTTAGCCAAAATATTGCACTGCCACTATCGACTAGAGTGGTGTAATTTAGACCCCAAATTGTTATGTGTTGAGTTAATGTAGAATGTGGAAGACTCTGGCTGTCAATGTTACAGTACAGCTTGTTCTATTTTATGGGTTTTCTCAAATGCCTGCCTCCCATGGCTGCCTCTCCAATAAATCCTCAAACATAACACACTTATTTGAGTTGCAGGATCTTATCTATACTCTTTTGATTATTCAAATACTGATCTGTTTAAAGAGAAGATGAGGCAGCAGTGCACCTAAAATAAAAAGGGCAAATAGATTCAATGAAAAGTGAGGTTCTCTCATAAATAGACATACTAAGAAAAGTATAATCCATGAGCTACTTTTCTGCTCAAGGAAATGTATATGTGCTTGTTGGAGTATTTGATGTTAATATAATGTGTAATGTGTTTTGTAACCTATTCACTATCCCTATACCAGTGACTTTCAAACTTATAGAAAAACCACAGGAGCAATTTTTGACACACTTTTTACTTCTAATGAAAACATGTTTACTTAATCTTTGAGCAAAACCCCCAAAGAACTAACATTCCTCCTGCCTCCTGTGTGTGAATATTTTTCAGTATTCTTCAGCTTTGTCCTTTTTTCCCCTTTCCTAAGTCTCTTTATGTTAGAACTACTTTTATGTTTCCTAAAGACTAATCAAATCTTCTTTAATTGTGCAATTGATTGCACTGCTGCAGCTTGGGTGGGTGCTCAGTGACTCACATAATTGCTTTTTAACGTATTTGTCCAGTCTTTGGAGGAAAAAGTTTATAATAGTCATTTTAATAAATGTACAATTAAAGGGCAACTATTGTTATTTTCTTGGTTTTGGCCTTGTTGAAGTTCTTGAACAAATCTGAAAAATGACATTTCACTGATGGATTGATGCTGCACAAAAGTTTTCAACATGAGAAATCTCAGTTGTTAATTTGATTTTATTTTTTCTTTTCTAAAATAAAGTAAAGCTAATTCTATGGATTCATTTCATGGACATAAACAAGAGTGCCTTCAAAAAAATGCCCAATTTATTCTGCCAAAATGTGAAGTCAGTAAAAGCATCTGTTTTGGAGCAGAGGGTTGGCTGTGGATTTCTCAGTTAAAAATACCCAAACTCATCATTGACAATTATACATGACTGAATCTCGATCTAAATTCAGATTCGATTAATTGCCCAGCCCTACAGCAGATCGTTGGCATCCAGCGTTGGGGCTTTAGTACTGCAGCTGGCTCACTGATGAGAGCTGCTGGCTCAGGGGTACAGGGATGGCTCCAGGATGAGCAGCTCTGTTGGTTAAAAATGTTTTATTTTTGCACAGGTGCTTGTGGAAATGGCCCATGTCCATCTCTCAAATCCAAAATGCCTTTCAAAGCAGCAGTGCTCCACTTTCATAGACATTTTCTCGTCTGGAGTGGACACCTGACTTGAGGCAGAGTAATTTGGAGCGTAATGGAGGCACACGGATAAAAATGCCATGTCATAATAGCTTTTTTATTTGGTGTGGGTGAAGATCTCTTGTCCTTTAGTTGCAGTTAAAGTTTGTGCAGTTTATGTGTGATGTTAGAGTTTAATACTTGAGGCTCTTTCAAAAACTGGCTTATTCAAAAAGTGAAGCTGGGAAAAGACCAGACTTCCCTGAATGAAATATGAATGCATAAAAATTAATTTGCCCAAATCTTTGCCACAGTTTGAAAAGCTACTTTCCATGGGTTTCACAATGATGAGATTTTAGGACTGTCACCACAGTGGATACAATTTCAAATAAAATATTATATCTTTTTAATGAGAAAAAAGTGAATTTAACACAAAGCAGAATCCCATAAATGGCATTGACTGTGTGAGACAGGATATAATATTAGGCTGATAAATTAAAATTGAACGAGGTGTGAGGAGATACATTTGGCCAGTAGTGGATCAGATAACCATCAAACCAGTTGACTTACACATGCACTTGAGCTCTACCTGTGAGCCACATACAACCAGCTTTTCTCTGTTCCTTAGCAACCCATCTTACTTGAACCTCTCTTCTTCTAGTGTTTAAACTTTTAACGTAGTCTCTTGAAACATTCTCTTCAGTGGCGCCGCACAACCTTGAGCACTGACCAATCTCGTAAACAACCCGAGTCCTTCTCAGACATGATTGTTACCACGCTGCTGCCTGACACTCTCTCAGTAACTACATCAGGGCTGTGGTCAGTGTGTCTCTTCTGCGCGCTAATTGGTCCCATCTCCACTTGAGCCTCTGTTCCTGGGGCTGGCCATAATCTCGTTAGGCTGAGGCGGGCTCGGGCTGCCGGCTGTGTTGGGACGTCAGGAAGTCCCCTCCATCGTGTTGTTGTGGACAGCCGTGAGAATGCCCCTGTAGAGAGCTCGGGGCCAGTGGAGTAGTGCTAGTGAGGAAGAGTGTCATGCTGGCAGCAGAGGGGAGCATGCATACATCTGTGTCTATTTGTGGAGCTATACAAACAGTGAACAGCCATATAAAGGAGGGAAAGGGACCCATGCTGACATTGGTGATAAAAAACTCAACTTCAAGAGGTTTGGAATTCAGAAATATCTGAATATCCTATCTTGTATAAAACTGACAACGCTCCAGATTTGACCTCTACAAATATGTTCTGAAATGAATGGATTATTGTATTAGTTTAGCAGTAAATTCTTCTCTTCTCTCAAATACAAATCATCCCAGACATATTTTCAAGGTCCACTCTTGTAGAGGCACAGTAGTGGACCATCTTCGCCTCTACAGGTCTGAACAGAATCTCACTAATAAAACAGAAATCTCAAATCTAATTGTAATTGCCCCCTGCTTTTTTGGACGCAACTGGATATAGACAGCTCAATATAAAATTCCTTCTGTTAATCCAGTAAGTATTTGGTCCCTATGTGTTGATGTTATTAGTAGTAGACTAGTAGTAAATTGTGGTTGTGAGGCAGATTGTGAGATTTGAAAACTAAAATAATAGCACACAAGAGTTTTACGGCTTTTTTTGCCTGTGATTTAATATAAAAATGTATCAGGTACCAGGTATCAGCTAAATGCTCAGTTTTAGACTGAAACTTTCTGCTTTACTTCTGAATTATGAAGTAAAATACTTTGGAAACACTTTGTCACAACAGAGGTCGATGCTGGAGCAGACAATAGCATCTCACAGCAGGGTCAGCTAAAGACGGCACCGTTCATCTCTTATGCATGTTCTCCCCAAGCAAAGATCTGACTTATGTCCTGACAAATTATAGCAAGTTGTGCTCTGCCCTGCCCTGCTGCTCTGCTTCCTCTGTGTGAAGAGAGAAGAGGCTTTAAAGGATCACCTTGAGTGGCAAATACCTTCACCATAGAGACAGTAGTCAGAAAGCGGCACTCAGCCTGACAATCTCACCACTGACACTTCCTCTGCACAGTCCAAAGATCCACACGCTCTTTTTTTAAACCAATCTCTAATATATTTCCCTCACATACTCATGTATTTTTAAAACCATAGTGGAATGTCCATTCATATTTAAAACGTATCATAAATCCATACATTTACATGGACCACAATCTCTTTTCCTATTCTTTACTGAAAAAATCATGTGTACTATTTCTCCTCTATTTATCCTGCTGCATCAGCTCCTACTCAGTCAATACTAACTGACTGACTATCAAAGTATTGATTCTCATTCAAAAATACTGACACATAAAATTACATATTGCAATTAAAAAAACAACATTTTTTGTAAATACATTTATATATATTAATTCATCTTCATATATTTTAGTTCATCTGCACATTTTGAGATCAGTTCAAACTGGGGTGTAGGTATAACAACGGCAAGGCAATCTGATCAATACTATGATACTTTCCATAGTGATTGATCAAAACAAAAATCGCCCATCACTAGTCCCCCCTTCTTTACTCCAGCAGCAGAACTATTAGCCTGTCACCTCCTCTGCATCACCTCTGTAGAGACCCAAACCATTCATTCCACTGTCATCTGAAATCTTTTGTCAGTCATTGTCTATTTAGTTTGATGTATTTATCACTCACATCATACATTTGATTTTCTATAATATTAACTACTATTGTTCTACTTCTTTTACAATTTGTAGTAGGGCTGTCACTGACATTGTTAAAGTAAAGGCATAAGCATAAGGGAAACAGTAGAAATGCACGAGGATACAAATGTGTTTTTTCCTCCATTGTTTTGTAATTTATCTCCTCCCAAATCTGTGCCGCACTCCCATCTATTAATACTAAATGTGTTTTGTAAACAGCTTGTGTTTTCAGACTCGAGCGCTGTCGCCACCAATCACCCAGAGATAGCCCCCATTTTTATTTCTCATAAAGCTTATCAGCCTCCTCGCATCCGAAGCTATTGCACTGTCAGGAAAAGGCAAATCATCATCATAATCATTGATCAGCCACTCGTCCACAGCCAACAGGTCTGACTAAGTACTGGGCCGGGCTATTAAGGCACTTGTCATCTGCTATTTGCGCAGTGAGGTGTCTTTGGCTTTCACCCTAATCAGTGCTGATCGGAGTCTGGAGAAGGAACACAGGACAACTCACCTCCATCATAGGGTAGAAAATGTGCCTGCCTGTAACTCGTTTTAAAACTACACAGTGAAACATTTCTCGGGCAACCTGCTTATCTCCATGGCATTAATCTCTTTGGAAACAGTTTTCACACAGCAAAGTTTAGTGTTTTTGAGCAATAAAATGCAATTACAAAATGTATGACAGAAAAGTTAATTGCTGTACTGTGGAACATTCGAGGCAAAGCAATAATTTTTTGTGGAGACAAGCAGCTACACTGCAGAACTTTTAGCTTTGCAGCAACAATATAAATTTAAGTTCTTGTTTTTGTGATGTGTTTTTGCACTTTTAAATGTTGAGTTACCATTACAACATGATACAACTGGTGGTCACTTTAATACATTGTTTAGCCTTGTAGTAGGTTAACAAAAGTATTGCAAAAAACAATAACCTCTAATACCATGATTTTTACTGTTACCATTACTGGAACTATTAGATCTTATGGTGCCACTGCTACTGCTTCTGTTGGTTTTATTGCTCTTATGTAATGCTACTGCAACTTCCACTTCTATAAAATACAATAGTGCTAAATATGTGGTGGTGTTTGGTGGTGGTGATGTTTTGGACAGATAAGTAGGTAGGTAAGTAGATACATACTTAACATGTCCAATCCCACAATACACCACAAAGTTACACCATAAACATGACAGCACATAAATAATTAAAAGTTACTAACAATAATAAAAGTGCAAGCACATTAGCCATATCTGTCACAAAGTCTTATGGCAGCTGGGATAAAAGAGCTCCTCCTTTGCTTAGTCATATACATTGTTTTACATCTTTCTATTACGTATTTGGACTCCCGTCACAAAGTGTACTTCAGATCTATCCTGCAGTCATTTCAGACTGGGTTATCCATCTCCTCCATCTGCTGCCAAAGTGGTGGCACCGTAACGCGGCTTATCAATCTCCACTATGATTACAGTCCATTTAACATCAGCTGAGCCCTCTGCACTTCCGACAGAGACATTTTTATGCTATCAGTCAAATTACAGCTTCAGATGTGTATGCAACTGTAAAAAGCTCAAATCCTCACCATATCTGTTTATCAAAGTAAGTGGACTGTTCCGGGTTTATTTTAGTTGTTCTTTTTGTTTTCCTCTTCCGGACATTGCTGCCCACAAACAGTGCAGGCCTCTTGACTCTATCCACCCACCTGTACAGCGTGAGCCAGTCACGGATGGATGCAGGGTAAACACTTTTGGCCAACGATCGTTCAAACAATCTGAGTGCAGTGTTTGTGGGGGGAGTGAGGAACAAGGTATTTCATAGACAATCGCAGCGAAAGATACACAATATTCAGTCAGGAATAGCCTTATATTCACTTCAAATATAACAGCTTGTGCATATTATTACATTAATACTATTTGTACTTTGCAAGGTCACATATAAGTAAGTACACAATAGGGTGGAACAGGGTGTGGAAGGAGTTATGGCCTACCAACATTAATGTGCTGGTACAGGATTGAGGTCTGGACTGTACAAACTGCGGTATGCTGCTGGTTGCAATTTAAATATGCTTTTTTTTTTTTTTTTGTTCGCTGGATTTCTTACATCATGGTGAAGATGTACTTGTGCTGTTGATATTTTGTTAGAGAACCTACTGTGGGGAAATTTCAGTGTTACAGTTCAAAGTACAAGTAGAAAAATACAAAAATATAGACCTTTACAGTTAAGAATTATCTTGTAGAATTTGATGTTGGGCCTATCCAAATGAATGGCTAAAATGTTTAAGTTTTCCCAACAGAAATGATCAAATTATTTATTCACTAAAGTGTCAAAAAGTGGTGACTTCTTAGAGTAGTGTTCAAAATGTGTACTGCAATTTTAAGGACCCAGACTCCAATAAATAATAACCAGATTCAACATCTTGCGGTCTGGTTGCCCTCCATCTTAAATTTTGAACATGACCTCTACTGATCGTCTTTTTAAATATAAAGTTGGTACACAAACTTAAAGACATTATCAGAGTACATCCCAGAATACAATATTTGGACTAACTCCATGACAGAGATAGGCACATCAGTTGATTAATGGCCTTACTCAGTACATTTACATAACCCTGTGTAGTATTGATCCTAGCCTGTTGTGCTCCTTATTAGAAATCTGCTGTATATTAATTACAATGCCCGTGCGACTGACCTTCTACAGTGTCGACATATAGGAGAACTCCAGGATACTTTTTCTCTCTTCTCCTTCTTGGCTCAGAACTGTGTGGTTACCATGGCAACTACAATCTCTATCACTTTAACATGGGACGAAGATGTTTAAGTGTTCAGTGTTTATGGAAAATCCCTGTTTTACAAGTGCGACTCAAACCAAACTTGTTCAGGCGTACGTCTTTATTGTTTGTTAATCGCCCCTTGTCGATTTAATTGTTTTGTGTGCACAACTTGCTGATTATAATGCCTTATTCAAATCAAATGGAATGCAAATTGGTGCTTGAGTGTGTGTTTTGTTTTTTTGTTTTTTAGTTCTTTCTGCCACTTTGGAGTAAAACTAAGTGGTAATAAATTTAACTTTACACGTAGTTGCCATCTCGTTGACCTCATTTTTCATTTAGTATGAATTATGTCGGATAATCGGCGTTTATGGAATCAGAAAAGCAAACGTAGTCTCTTTTTTTTGCTGTATCCTTTCAGAGGTTGCAACAACAACGTCCTCACACTAAACCCCGTGTTGTGAGTTGGCTGCAATGCACATATTCTCCGCTCCACCACTGCCCAGACCCTCTTGAACATTCCATCAGCTGCCTATCAAGTACTGGAGCTCATTAACATCTCTATAGTCACCCATCGCTAGCTTCTATCTTTGTGCCCAAAACCTTTATAGATCTATCTAGGTACTGCATGTTATTTATAGATTAATATATTTATAGATGTGTTATTGTAACAAACCTATCCATCTATTATGAACTGTTTCGCAGAAGTAGATCCCACTCGTTACAATGGTGGACATTATGAACCCAAGACTATTCCCATGTGCTGTTATTGGTGGTTACATGGTTATTATATCATTGATTGCAGTTTGTAGTGACACATCGTTTTGTGTTGAGCTAACTGTCACCACTTTGAATAGCAGACATTAACACCACACCGTAGCTTGACAATCCTCACCAACAAACAAACAAAACGGAGCCCACAAGCCCATAATTATGCTTCTCACTTGCTTTGGTTTAAATGAACAAGATGGACAACAGTGTGACAAAGGCAAGTGGAAGTGCAAAAAAATCTTAACCCTTGTAATTTGTCATCTGAGTAAAGACAAAACTAAATAAATACATTTGAATGTAGAGATTAGCCAATTCAGTTTCAAAAATACAGAGCGATATCTGCTTGGTCTTGCATTAGAATGCCTTTAGTCATATGTGTATAATTTATACATCATTCCACTGAAAATATTTCTTATGAATATTGATTTATTCAGGACTAGCTGTTTGAAAAGTGGGTGAATGATATTGATCAAACACTGTCATGTCCTCTCTGATAGGACCATCTGCTCCATCCCCTGGGTTGTGCCTGGACCTCACTGTTTAACTTCTCAATCTGTGCTTTATCATCAGTTATATAGTTATTTTTAAACACAAGCTGCAGTATCTGTAGTAACTTTATATTTGTGCAGTATTGTTGATTCTTATATGTAGAGTTTGTACAGTTAATGTTGAGATCTTAATAAAACCTTCATGTTGTTTGCGTGAAAGTATTCTCATTGCACCCAATTACAGCTGAAAAGATTATGTAGCCATTTCAGGAATAAAACTGTTATATTATTTTTAGGACTTCTTAATATAACCACAACCCAAACAATGTCATTATATATAGAGGAATCTTAGATAATCAAATGCATATTTGAAGGAACCCGGAGAGTGCTTGCAGCATAACAATGTGGCCCATTGCTTGACAAGAGGCTTGGATGCTTATAATTTTCATTTCATATTCATAATCACACTACACTAAATGCATGCATGTCTGATGAGGGTGCAGGCACTTGACAAAAACAGCTGCCTCTCGACCAAATTGTAATAACAAAGTTGAATTGCCAAGACAATAACAATAGCTCATGGTTTTGTGGTTATTGCAAACTGAAGGAAGTCTCTTGCGTCACTCTTATCTGCTTTTTTCCATAGATATGGTACTGCTTTGGTTGGAATGTTCCACTGTATGGTATTAAACTCCTATCTTGCATTTATTCAGTTATAGGTGTTTTTATTGGACAAAAATATATTGAAAAACATGTGAGCTTCTTCACAGATCTGATGTGTAATATAACCTAGTGGGATCATCTGTTTGTCTGTTGGACATGGGTGATGTGGAGATGAGTTGAATGCCATACTGTGGAATATTCCAGGCAAACTCAATGTACTCTTCTCAAAATGCTACACCAGAGCTGGATGAGTTGGAAAAAAAAAAATCTAATTGCAATTTTTCTGACTAGCATTGTGATTGCGATTAGATTTTCGAGGCTGCCAATCTGCACCTTTGATCCCTCTGACCACTACCAAACATTCACTTACACACCACTTTCACACTGAGTAAAGTGACGACAGAACTTGCTTCATGCTGGAATCAATCCTCCGACCTTCGAGTTAATGGATGAGTGCTCTAACTGCTCTAACTGTTGTAATAAGCAAGTAAGGCAAGAGGTTGGCAGACCCGCCACTATAATGCATATTTAAACATAGAGTAACATTAAAATCAGTCATAAACTCGTTGGTACATGCTTTCTGTTAAACCAGAATTTTCAAGTCAATATGCCAAGTCTTCTAAGTAACTGATACACGCTATAAAACAATGCTATGGAGGTCTAGCACTCTGACTTGTTTAAACTTGCTTTACAATTGATTTTATGAGACAATCTAACACTGTCTCTAGATCACAAAAAAATGTAAATTCACATATACACAGTAAGAGTTATATGAATACACAACACAAAGATACACATAAGTACTTTACATTTTATAAACATGATGTAATGATTCAAAATGCCTCTCAACTTTCTGTTATTCATAAATTGTGTTATTAAAATGTGAAGACCACAACCTCCTGCATGCATGTATCGATAAGTCCAGGAAAGAAAAATTTCCACTATTCAGTGCCTTCCTTGTTTTTTGAGTGCTCAGTACTGCTCATTACCAAGTGCATCTAAGGGAGCTTGCCCAATTACCACACAGGTCTAGTCCAACTTTAAAAATAACTCCATTTCACGCATTCAATGATTTCTAAAGTCCTCCTCCTTAGCTGTTAATAGATTTGGACAAGGTACACGTATTGATGCATATTATATGTTTGATGTTCCAAGATTTTGCATTACGCTCCCAATCCGGTGTTCCTCTGGGGCTGTATCGGGGTCTTGTCAGGCTTGCGTTTTCGCTGCTTGTTGGACCAATTTGTGGCCAGCATTAGGCTTTCATTACAGCTCTCCCAGCGCACGCACACCTTGTAAGATGGGACTTAATTAAGTTTATGCTTTTCCTGGCAGAGCTCGGGGCTGGCTGCCTGCTTGTGCTGCTGCTGATTGTTGATTCATGTGGAATCCTCAAGGACAATCTACGTCTTCTGCCACAGCGATTGGGGCACAAAGCAAATTCTAGTTCAGTGCCAGATGTTTGGGGATTGTAGCTGTGGAAAACCAAATCAATATGCATGCTTTCATCCCAGTTTCAAGATGATTAACGGAAACAACTAAACTCACCAGTGATGCACAACGTCAGGTGAACAAACCAATTTCCGGTTGGTTCAATATAAAATCTCTCAAAGTGAAAGGCATTCTCACATTGTGTTGCTGCTTTATTCCTTTAATGGTTTAGAATGTTTTATATCCAACTTACGGCTCATCACATATTCATAAGTATGCAGTGCTAAAACGTTGATTTTTGCATTGATCTTTTGTGAGACTTGTGCTGACCACTCAAAGTTGCATGGGATGATGTTTATTCTGCATCAGTAAAAAAAAAAAAAAAAAAAGCTTCTCAAATTGCAACTAACCACACTCACCTAGTATTCATTTTAGGTTTATTGCAGTGGATTTCTTTGGCTGCAATAGCTATAAAATGAATCTACATCTATCTATAATGTATTCTTCTTGTGTTCCATGGTTACTTGTCTTGACTATAATGATCAAAACAAGACTTCTCTCTCTCTATACAATTTTATGACCTGTTAAGAACATTTGGCAAAAGTAGACATACACAAATTTCCCAGCAATATCTGTGGCTCTCACATCTCAGTCGAGTAGACCGCAGACTTGTAAATTTGTGAAGTTTGTCATTTAAGATTATAATTTCTGTGTAATCTGAGAATGTTTATCTCTCATTACTTTATGCTTTGAGGCTAGGATGAAACTGGGTCGCTATTGCAACATATTTCAAACATTTTGGCTTAGTGTCTGGGAATCTTTAATGCAATGCAGCAAAAGCAAATCTCTGGGAGTCTGAAAGTTTATATTTCATCTTGACTTTTCATGGTATTGCCATGCAATGTTGTGAAATGCATCTTTTACGTGATAAAGATTGATTTTTTTTCTTTGAGAATGTGTGGAATTTGCCCTATATCTCGTTGTCTGCTATGCCTCCTCTCCAGACCTGGTTCTTCCGTTCATTATGAGGAAAAAGACATTTGTTGGTGGCGCGCTTTACTTTGATGTGCACTTCCTTGCTGTCAGCCACAATAAATGAGATTCATCGAAGAATCCGAGCAAGACAAATAAATCCAATAAGGTTTTGTCACTCAGCCTATGTGTCCTCTAGTGGCAACCTCTTCTCCTTTCCTGGTGCCCTCCCTTCCTATTGTCTCTTTTCAATCGCACTTATCTGACTTCCACTTCATACCGTAGTCTGCACGCACTGCACGGACACTCCCTGCTCAAGCATGACAGTTATTTACCTTCTCAAACCATGGTGTGCTTTTGTAAAGAAAATGCCGTGTTTCTGCCACAGCATCTCCGCAGTCAGAAAAGCTTTTTGTTCAGCATGTATTACACCTCTGTTGGTAGGGTTTGGTTTTAGAGTAGGTAAAATAAGTTGATAACGTATAGACCTTTTGTGTACAATGAACACAGAATAATACAGAATATAGATCTCTTACATGTTTTCTTCCTGCAGTAGAGCCAAGGGGCCTTTTTCCTATTACCACTGTTGTGTCCTTGAGCAAGTCACTGGACGTGTCTCAATAACACCCATCATGTGGAGGTGTGTAGTGGTCAGTAAATCTTCTAGACTGGCAATCATATCCCTGTCAGTCTACCCAGAGGCAAAAACTAATAAAATTGTGTTTCTCAAAGTTGGTTTAGAATCTGTATTAACCAAAAGCCACTATCACCACAGTTGCCCTTGGTGCCTAGAATGATGTGCCTTGATTGATGTGAAATCAATTCTAGAGTATATAGGCCCACCGCATACAGTAAACCTTCACAGGGGAAAGGGTCTTGCCCAAAAGCACAATGACAGTTTATTAGAAAATGCCAGTTGCAGGAATCGTTACCCTAGCCCTCAGCTACTACCACGTTAGCTTTGTGTACAAACCCAGCTGAATAGTGGACAGTGTTATACCTTGTGAATCATGGGCTTTGTAAGTGTAACAAATCCAACCCATCTACTGAGTCTGGGAAATCTGACAGTGGTAGAATTCAGATCCAAGGAATGAACATTTCTTTAAAGTAAAAATACATGCCTCACCAAGGTGCCACTCTAAACTTGCTGTGTCAAAGTGATTCTATATCCTCACCTTGTTATGACATTAAAGTGAGCTAAGCTGACTTGTCTGTTTTATGTTTGGCTTATTTGAGTGACAGAGGAGCGGGACATGAGCTGCCAAATGTTGCAGGTTGCGGATGTTTCACACAGTATTATGAGAACTGTGCTTCCCGGCGGTGTTCCAAGGTGTAGCAGCTTCATCTGTGGAGGGCTCTGGATTTTACATTGAGTGTTGGCACATCTTCACTGAACATGAACAGACCTGTATGTACATGACAGACTGCAGTTATACCACTTGGGTCTGTGCCCAGAATTGGCTTTGTTAATGGCATAGGATGACTTGCACAACACACTTTTACACATATAAGAAAAGTGGGATGAAGTGGTTTTCCATGTTCGAAGCTTGAGCATGTGTGGTGTGGATGTTCAGGGACAGCACTGCACTATGGGATTTTATTACAAGCATCGCATTGCCAGAGTGGGTGTTGCTCACTAGGGATTACCAAATAGGGTTAAAGAATTTCTAATTATTATTATTATTATGTTGCTATTAATGTTGATTGTGAAAGAGACCGGATTCAAGTATAGAATAGTACATCTGGTCATTTTATTTTAACTAGAAGCTGTGTTTTTTCACTGTGAAATCCTGTAAATTAGTATCAAATATCAAAGTATGGCGAGCTTATTTAATAAAAAATCTGTTTGGAGCAGTGCGAAACCCATGCAGTGTCCTGGGACTTGAAAGGAAGCTATAGGAAATGAGTTATTATGCTAGTTTTTTCTTATTTTTAGCTCATTCTAATGTTGATTCTAAAATGCTAAATTATCAAATAAGCTGTCGTAGTAGCTGCTGTCAGTTTGTATTGGAGACGAGTGGACTGAGATGCCACAGATGCTTGATCGTGTGCCTGTAGAGTAAGCAAACCAGATTGTTAACTCAGCTGAGAAAGCAATGTTTTCATAACTTTTGGAGACTATGTACCTGTAAATCTGCAGAAGGTAAGTGTGTGGGTCAAAGGTGAATCTAGATGCACAACGCACATTTGGTTTTCCCTTATATTCTAATGCTTTCTCAAGTTTTCTCATAAAACATCAACTTGGAGGATAAAATATTTACTAAGGCTGTTCCATATTGTGAAAATGTTTTGATTATTCATTGAACAGAATCAGCCCAAGCCAAGCTATTAAGGGAACTGAATAAAAATGGATATTGTGTGACTTTTTCCCTTGGGGTTATAAATAAATAGTGAGTAGCAATAGTGGAATTAAGTATGTGTGCAAATGAAAAGCGCATTGATTTGGTGATTAACTGCGTGTGTACAATGAGAATGGATTTCCTTCTCTGGCTCATTGAATCAAGCGGATGCACATGTGTGGATCTCAGCGGAGTTGTAAGAAAGGGAGACGTTATCAAGACATAAAACACCCACAGAATTAAGATCTGTTAATCAGACTGAATGAGTATGCAGCAGACGAGGCTGGGATTAGGCCTGCTTCTGTCTGACCCTGCAGCCCCTGATGGCTCACACACCACTTCAATGGACTGAGACCTGAGTAATAGGAGCAGGTCGGTCCACTGCTTATCAGCCTAGGTTAGTATTCTAATGTATGCAAAAAACAATAGTTTGATTACCACAGAAAGTATTTTCAAATACATAAAATTGCACAATATTTCTTTCCAAATTGCTGCAAATAAAAATTTCGACATGGGAAAGTTACACATGGATTGGCACATATAAATCAGCTCATATTACCGCTATGGGTCCCTTGGGACACCATGCCTCTGCACAGGCCCTGACCTTTTTGACCGTAACGTGTGAGATGTCCAGACACATAAGTCATTCTACATCAGCTGGATCCTGACCGTTTATCTGGACACTGTGCAATGATAGAACAGTTTATATGGCTTTAATTATTACCATGATTCAAGGCAGCATCACCCCAGTAAGAAAGAACTATACACGAGATTGTAGTTTTACACATTGTCCAATAAAGATGAGGTCCCCTGGGTGCTGTGGAATCTCCCTGTAAGCCTGGAGGGTTTTTCTGTGTTGATCACTCTTAAATCTGTTATTGAAAACCCCACCATCCCTCCAGTGTCTCTAGTGTGTCCCACCACTTTCCATGTAAATCACTGTGGATTAGGTTCAATGTGACACAGAGACGATCAATATGCCTGTGTTGTCCTCTTCTCAACTATCTCAGT
Organism: Periophthalmus magnuspinnatus; assembly: GCF_009829125.3. NCBI lineage: Eukaryota > Metazoa > Chordata > Actinopteri > Gobiiformes > Gobiidae > Periophthalmus > Periophthalmus magnuspinnatus. The sequence continues at coordinate 31,582,692 of NC_047130.1, forward strand.
ACATGGCTTCTCCAGTATAAAGCGACCTACTTAAAGTTTAAAAGTTTAAAGTTTCTTCTCTTTGGGTGAGAATCTGGAGGTGGGCATGCACAGCTCATCTCTGGTGTATTTGTGCTATGCAGCTGTTAACAGTGTTAAACTTCAGTCTTTTTCTTTTTTGTTTTTTCAATGAATCATTGGCCATACTCTTGGAAACTGCCGTTTAAAAAGCAAGAAATTGACAAGTTTGTGTTATATGTTTTTGATTTGTCTGTCAGGAACAAATGGCTTTTGGTGACAATGCCTTTTGAGGACACATTGAAACTAAACTTTGCCACAGATGATCATTATGGCAGGGGTCAGCAACCTTTAACCCCCAAAGAGCCATTTGGACCACGGAAAAAAAAACACTGGGAGCCGCAAATACTTTTTACTAAAATGAAGAAAACGCTGTATATATATATATATATATATATATATATATATATATATATATATATATATATATATATATATATATATATATATATATATATATATATATATATATATATATATATATATATATATATATATATATATATATATATATATATATATATATATATATATATATATATATATATATATATATATATATATATATATATATTGTGTTTTTTTTACATTTACGCTTTGTATACAATAGTTTGTTGCTTATGAAAATATCTGCATAAATATTTATTTTGGCTGGTTAATGGGACTTCTGCTTCTGAACGTCTGTGCACAGCGTTTGCAGGGCTGCACGACGTCTGTGAGACGTGAGTGCTGTTTGTTTTTAACATAGTTCATGTTGGAGAATAGCTGCTCACAGACGTAGGTGGATCTGAAGATTGACAGGACTCCAAATGCATATTTCTTCATGTTTATGTCGGTGTTGGGGATGGCATTCCATGCACATCATTTGGGCAGGTATACCGGCTTCCACAGGTGTGATGCTTATTTTGAGTGATGAAAAATAATAAAATATAATTTTGTTTTAATATTTCAAGATCACAATAATCTTCCAATTTAAAAATACAATTGAAAAAAAGAACTAACACAAATAAAATACACTTCAGTTAAGTACTCAGAATTTTTTTCCCAAGCCACGCAGAGCCGCAGTATAATGATGAAAGAGGTTGCCGACCTATCTATGGAAACCTATGATACATTGTTGGCACTTTTTATTACTTGAAAGGAAGTCCACTTTTCATCAAAAGTTCTTTCGCCAACAGAAGAAATACAGCTGTTTTCAAATCCACAAAGAAAGAAGTGTTGATTAAATCCTCTTTTATCTGGAGCTTTTTTTCACTTTAGTGTTACTTTACTGAATATAAATTGGGTATTAATCAAATGTGTTCTGTAATGACATAGTTTCCAAAAATGTCCAAATCCTCAAAATGTTTTTGTGTTGGTCTATTTTCTTTTTTTTCTTTTTTCAATCAAAACTGTGGCAAAACGGGGACTTTTCTTGTGTTCAGCCTTTCGTATTGTGATATAAAGATGGTGTAAATATTACATCTGGAGCCACAGAAGACAAGTACTATATACTTATGCCATTGTGTCAGTGCTGCACTGCTGCATAAGGGAGAGTGGATATTGACACAAATAGGACATATACAGTCCAAATATATTACTCTGTACAAATGCACATAACTCTGTATTGCTAGTGCTTGTTAGAATGTCTTGTGAATGGCTGTTGAAAGACGACGTAATATTTGCTTTTATTCTTTAGGTAACATTTTTGAAACAGCACTTACTTTTTGTGTTTTTCTTTTTATCCAGTTTTTTGTCATCAACCTCACTATCATTCCAAAAGTTAAATTACATTAATTTCATTAATGTTGGTCTATTCTTCATTTTAGTATTACAGCTTGGGTTGAACTTACTCTAAAATAGAAAAGCATCTGAATGTTTTGTCAGGTAGTGGTGGGCATTTGTTTCGTGTTGCCATGGTTACATATCAGCAGCATCAATGTATAATCACATCCACATATAAATCTGCTGTAGAGGAAATGTAGAGTGCTTGTGTGTGTCCGTAGGCTCTGATGAATCAGAGGTATGTAGTGTTGGTCAGCTCAGAGACGACAGGCTGTAACCCTGCTCTGTGTAATGGCCGCTGCAGGGATAGTGAGCCATCCATCCACTTTACATATCACCCTGATAGAGCAGCACAGCAGACAGACCCGACCAGAACAGGTCCCTCTGTAATGAGAGCGAGGCTTCCACTGCCCTGTGAGTAGGTGTGGGAATCCTGTCATGGAGCAGGTTTGTGAGCAAAAAAAAAAATCTGTCCTTAAAATATATGCAAAATGTTGTAGGTTATTTTATTCATAATAGTTGCAGATCAATGTCATCAAATAAAACTGAGTAAAACCATAGTGAAAATGTATTTAAAGGTGCACTACGCAACTTTTCTGTTTAATGGTTTCCCATACCTTGTCTCCATGATGATATTGTTTTGCCTGGATTACTCCATCGTATACTATCCACCTCTATAAAGACGAGCAGGTGATGTGATGAGGGCAGCAGGTCAGATCTGTGAAAAGTAAGTAGTGACCCCACATACAGTGAGAATAGATGTTTGTAAATATGTTTGATAAATGTTAGTAAATATGTTTGATAAATGTTTGTAAATATGTTTGATACATGTTTGTAAATATGTTTGATAAATGTTTGTAAATATGTTTGATCGTTTGATCGTACACACTTTGTGTACGCTCAGGTCCTTTTTATATATATATAGTACATAATGAATATGTATAATGCAATTTCTGCTAATGTCTTTTGATGGAGGAAATTTGCTATTACTGTATGGAAAGAATTCAAAACCTGGATGGGATTATTTTTATTATTTCACTTTTTATTATTATTTATTTATTTATTATTATTATTATTATTATTATTATTATTATTATTATTATTATTATTACATTGTATTATATCTATATGTTTATTTTGTTACTATTTTTATTATTAATTTTACTAACTAATTTATCTTTTGTTCGTTTTTTTGTCTATATGCCCATCGGGGTGGGGGGTGGCAAAAAAAGTGGGAAAAGGGTCATCGGATTGTAACCTGTATATTTGCACTTGAGATTGATACTTGAATAAAAAATTTGATCACAAAAAAGATAAAAACACAGCCAAAGTAATAAAAACACACACAATGTAATAAATTCAAGGTAGAAAAGTTCAATACTGTTCCATTGAACAAGCATAATGGCATCTCCATGGACACAAGCAGTTGGAGAATACAACATGAGAAAACATCAAATAAATACACGAGCTCAGTCAAAATCATCAAATCAAACTTTTTCAACTTGATGCTGTACTGTGTTAGCAGAATACTTTACAGATTGTGAATTGTTGCTTATTATCACTGGAGCAAATTCTTTTTCTTGATTCCAGTGAATATGGCACAATAACCTATTTCTTTAGATTATCACTCTAATGCCTTGAACAATAGACATGCAGCAATACATGAATAAGCATAAATAAATATAACATGGTTAAAAGCTCTGAAAAGTTGATTTGTCATAATAGGTCTGCTTTAAACAATACTTACTTTATACCTTCTATCTAATCACATATCGTTAAATATATGAAAACTGGAACAATGTTTTTTTGGAGTCAGTATTTATCATTTGCACATTTTCTTTGCACTACTTGGGAATTTTCAGTTATTTTTTGGCTCTACGATAAGATTTGAGCTGTAGAGGGTCGAATAAATAACTTCTATGACTCGTTCCAGATGCAAACTAACGACTAGTGTTTCATTGTGCTGTTTATTTATTGCAGCTCATGATTTTTTAACAATATTGTAGATTTAGAATATTTTGTGGTTTAAAACTTCTCTTGGGTTTTTGTGTCAGTGGCTAAAATTTGTTTTTATTATCATTTATCGTCTATATTTACTCCAGCAATATATCCTACTTCAAAATGTGTTATCATGACAGAACTATCTACAGCTCTTGTGTGGAAACTGTTCATGTGGTGGTGAGTGGTGTAACTTGACTGCACTGCTATAAAACACTATTCTTTTCTGAACCTGCATATATATATTTTTGTCAGCCCACAGGAGGCACATTATTCCTCTAATGTGATGTTTGGAGTGAGAATTTGCAGTGAAAGAAGACAACCCCCGGCCAAATGTCTTTTGACCTTAGAGTCTCCCTGCCACCTCTGTCATTCCCTTTGGCGGTGGTGTCAAAACAATAAAACTACGCTTATACCTCTGAGTGTTTTCAAGCAAAGTTGTGAATTTTCAGGCTTCGTTGCTTGTTAGTTATGGGGTGAAAGGTGCTCCACTTCAACCATGACAGAGCTTGGCATCTCAGCTTAGTACAAATAGACACTGCGCATTTTGTTCTTGTCATTTCTCCATTTGTAGATGACGTTTCAGCAAAAGAAGTAATGGAGTCCCCGCGGAGACAGACAGCCGATATGGTTCTGCTGTCGGGAGACTTGTACTGGAAGGATAATGTCACGGACCACTGCGCGCAGAGAGAGGGGCGGTCGACATTGGGGGCGAATGAGAGAGAGAGGGGTGATCGACATAGGGGGCGAATGAGAGACTGCAGGTTGCAATCGCTTGATAAAGACAAGTGCGTGTTGTACATTCACACAGTGTCACACAATCACACCACCTTTATTTTTTACCCTGACAAATCCCCTGCAGCAATAGGAAGACGGCATATATTAAATTAACAAGTACTGCCATCGTCACATGCTGTCTGACTCTCCCAAAGTGCTCATTGTGCAGACATTATACTGAGGAAGTCGATACGCTCCCAACATGAGCGCCGTTTGACTGATGTGTTTTTCACCTGTCGTGCTGTCAGCATAAGTCTGACATTTTACGTTTCAAGTTTATGTTGATATTTAAGTGGTGTGATTATAGTGGAATGCAGGAAAAGATAAAGGTCTGTGCCTGGTTATGATATCATTTTCTCTCAAATAGGCCTGTCACGATAATTTGAGCCATAGAGGGTTGAAAAAGTAAATTCTTTGGCTAAATATTGATTCATTCTGCTGTTTGTTATAGCTCATGCAATGTAATGATTCTGTCTATTTAAAAATGGCTTACAAGGATTATCTGGCATCACTGGTATTGTATCAGTTTCAATATTATCATTTAGCGCAGTAAATCTCTAACAATGTTGTGCTTCAAAGTTTGTTATCATGACAGGCCTACCCTCAAATATACCACAAGGAATATTGATACTAAAACTATATCCAAACTAGATACTCATTTCCATACAGACACAATTCTGTAATTAGAACATCAACCCTTTCCATATTTTTGAATGGTCTTGCTCTATATCAGAACTAGCGTAAGTCCACATGGTAATATCAGTGGAAGTACTTTTACTTTGTGTTGAAAAATACTTCCTGTTGTCATTGTTGAAATTGGTATTGAGTGTCCTTTTCCTGTGTATCATGTGTATCAAAATCAAGTTTGAAATGCTAATATTATCAAAGCTTTAATAGTGTGCTTTTGATGTCTTGATATTCAAAAATCTGACTGTACGGCGTTAAACTTATATATGTTATGCCTGCTTGGCTCTATTGAGATTGATGTTGTTTTATGTCATAACTGTGGAGGTTCATGGTAAAATGAGTGTAAACAAGGTCTAAATCAGTAGAGGGCCCAACTAAAAAGCAGGGCTGACACAAAAACAAAAATATAACTAATTCAAATAAATACAAAGAATAAGTGAACCGCTGATCACGACACCATGCTCAATGTGACGAGCAGTTATTTTTCAAACCAACTGAACTGAGAAGTCAACACAATTTTGATTGAAAAACGTATTATGCTTTTACTTGCCAAATTGAAAGGCTACTGCAGAGGTAACGTGTTTCTGGTTTAGACTCAAATGAAAATAAAAAATAGAGGAACACAAACAGTGATTCATTCATTATTCTTCCATTTGGTGCAATGTACTGCAATATTGTTTGGAGCAAAATGTTTTTTATCCAGCATTGTTTACAGTTTTATGTTGTACGGTGCAGAGGATTGGAAACAAAAGCCAAAGAAGCAAGTCGTGCGTTAAAGGTGAATCGTGTAAAATTCTCTGGTGAAGGGTCTTCTATCTCTTTGTCTCCATGGAGATATTATGCCTTAGCCCATTAAATCCTACAGTATGGCATTAAACTTTTATGGCATTTATACAATTACCCATATTTTATTGCACTGAAAATTGTTCTAGTCGCATCACTTGCTTGTCTCTTTTGAGCAGATGGATACTTTTAATGCTATACTGAGTAACATTCTTGGTATGGAGATGATCAAGTGGCAGATCCTCCAGCAGAAAATGTACATGGTTCACCTTTAACTACAAGCAAGCAATTACTCATTTAAAATAGTGAGACTTGTATCTTTAATGCTCAATATCTTGTAATAGCTTGTAATATGTGTCTGTTGTTGTCTAACTGAATTTCCTTTTCCCTGCCTTAGGACAACAAAAGGAATTAGCCATTTATGTTGAACGTGCTTGCTGACACTGATTATTAATATGCACTATCCTAATTCAAATAAATAAATCAAAACCAATAATCATATCCACCAAATGCTTGCAACTTTCTCAAATTTAAAAGATAACAGTCACAGGTGCCATTGCATTAATTTAGCTGTTAAAAGTGCTCCTCTCATCACTCTATTTTTGTCATTCAGATGGAAGCCCTGGATCCACATAAGGGTTGTTAGTGCGAGTGAGGAAAAATATGGGTGACAGGCAAGCGGGGGGAACGCTTTGACAAGATTCGGCGCTGCTCACAAACTCTTGGCTTGTGTGCTCTGTGGGTGTATGGGCTATGTATCTGCGCATGTTTATTAGTCCCAGGAGTCCCAGTAGCTCCCGGAGAATACGTGGGGAAAACGGGAAGGCATGCAACTACTTGTTCTCTCAAGAAGGGGGGAAACTGCTCTACAGGTGAAGCAACAACAATTGCGGCATAAGACGGTGGCGGTTGGAGTATGCGAATAAGTAGGTCATGCATCTAGAGTGAAGAAATAAGAGATTCATACTGAAATGAAGTCAAAGAATATGGAGTTGTGTGTGAGACGTGGTTTTCAATGATCTGAGTGATGCTGGTAAAAGTATGGACCGGTACATGCATGCGTTTTGTACATGATATTGCAACGTTGTTGTTTTCTAAGTAAATTTTATTATATAGAAATGTCCGGTAATGCATTACAATTATTACCGTTAACAGCCTTAATAAAGCATGAAGGAAGACTTAATTCATAATGAACAACTAATTTGTTAAGCATGGTTCAGGCTTGGTAACTACTTAAAGATCCTATATTACACTAAATTGATTCTTGTGATTTTTAAGCCATGTTCTAATGTTGTCATCAAAAACAGACCTGGAGTTGTGTTTTGTTTCATTCACACATGTTTGAGTAACACTTTATTATTAGTCTGTCTACATTTCCAAAGCTCAAAATGCTGTTTCACCTTGTGATGTCATGTAGGGGCAGTTTTCAAGTTAACAGCTCCTTTTACAGTTACTTCAGTAGAGACGGGCAATTCCAGGACTGAAATCATCCAAATGATTCTAGTGAAGGTGTCAAACACATTTACACGTGTCGCCATCTTCACATGTTGTTCAAGTTGTTGTCAGGCAGAACCCTTCTAATGCTTCCCAAGCACTCTCTCTACTTAATGTGACCTTTGTTCATTTCACTTGTCCATTATATCCATAAAACTGTCATGTTGTAACATGATGCCTTTATGAAGCATGTGTGCTTCTTTAGTCTTCACTGTGTTCTCTTCAGATACTCGCATCGTATGAGGCCCATCTGCAACTTTGATCTATTTTAAATGTTTATTATTATTTTTATTTTTTTATATTTGGTCCAGTATAGATTTCTTCTGATGCCCTTATCTGATTGTATCAAAAATATAATTAAAATTGCCAGCGTTTTGCCACCTATATATGAAGCTTCTAAACTAAGTAAGTCTAGCTGGTTTAGTTTTATTCTCTGATATACTTCACTACTGGGTGTCTCAAAATTTGTATGAATTAATATCTGTTTGTAGTCTTTTTGTTCTGGTCAATAACCTGTATTTGTCAGTTTCAAAAACCATGTGCTGATGAAGAAATTCCACATATTGCCAGATATCGACTGTCCATCCCTAGTTTGATCCTGTCTACAGTGCTCACAAAATCATACTAAATAGAAGAGAAGGACATGCTTTGTTGGAGTTGTGATAAAAGAAATTCCTTTATCTGCACAATGACAATGCAGTGTGTGTTTGTCAAATACAATGTAGTAATGCTGAATATGCCTGAGGCTCTGCTGAATAAATTGTGCTAAGCTCTCCCAGCAACAGTAACTAGAGCTAACGTTTTGAGGCTAACTTTGTTCTAGAAAATGGCAGGAAAAACTAAAGAAACATTAACACCTGTCCAATAATTTCCCTCTGAAATATTGCTGTTCTGGCTGAGGGAGAGGGACATCTGTGTGAGACCACTGCAGAACTCAGCCTCTTGCCTTTAACTAAAGTGTTTTAATGGAAACATTTGTATATGAAAGAACATTAACAAATAGAAAAAATATAAATCATTACATTTTATTAAAACAAAAACAAAAAACAGACTGTACAAATTTACCATTCAGCAGAAAAAGGTAGAAGATAAACAAACCAGCACTGCAGCTACATCACTGCATTCAGTTATTGCAAAAATGGGACGTTACCTCCATGATTTGTACATCTCTAACCTATTTATTTATTTTTGTCTCTGTTGGAGGTGGCGTCTTACAGCGATATGAAAATGTTGTTTGGAGTCTGTCGATATTTAAACTGTGAGCCAGAGCAGCCCATTCTTCACCCGAGGAGAGCATTAGTTTATCTCCCCTGCTTCTCTAGGCAAGTAATGGAGTGAGGGCCTGCTGTGCTCCAACGCAAAATGTGACTTGTATTTTACCAAAACAACCATCAGTCAGAGTTTAGTTGGAGAAACTAAAGAGAAGAATGAAGAACTCCTAATGTTTATTAAATGTATTGAAAGTTAAAGGTGACATTTAATTACATCTGAATGATCATATCTATTATATATTTAATACCAGTACTACTACAATACATTTAGTCTTACTTGGGCTAATACTACAACTATTTCCCAATTTTTACTGTGCTAGAAACTAAAATGATATCCTCTATTTATTGCTGTTTTATTTTTAATTTTTCTTTGACCTTTATTCAACCAGAAAATCTTTGCATTAGTTTTACATCTCTGATACAAATATTCTTTGCATCCAAAACATGACATATTTTGTACTAGCACCTTTCCAAAAGTCAAAAGTCCACCCTCTCAAAGTGTTGGTGGAGTGCAGTGGAAATGTCATGTTGGGTGCACTGGTTTCACTCGGATTCCTCCTGTTCTCACCTCAGAGTCTTTCAAAGGTCACTGGAACAATCCCCTCATACATATTCATTGTTAACACTGTAGAGGCTCTGCTTAGTCAGAATTTAAGTCCTACTTTTATCTCCTCATTCCTCCCCTTTAACTGTGAGAAATACCTTTGAGCAACACGTCTCAGTTCAGCTGCTCCTGTGGACCAATCTCTCCCACAAAACTCAAAGTTTTGTGGGAGAGTCTTTGATTGAGTTTTTGACCCAATACTTGTGTTGTTTTTGTCAGTGATGGTGGCCTATGGTACTTGTAAAGGTTATCTTCTATAGTCCAAATCTTTTTGTAACACCAACTTGCAATACATGAAAGTTTGACTGAGTTCTGCTTGTTGCCATGGTGATGTCATTGCTTTCGCTCAAATGTTTCAAAGTAAGGCATTAAGCTAGTCTTGTATTTATTCAATTACAGGTGTTTTACTACTTAAAAGTATACCTTTAATAACACGCGTTCTAACTGTAAGAGGAGTCTTATCTCCACAGATCTGGTCAGTGACTACGCCTGCTAGAGCGTTTGTTTACATGGAACATAGAAAAGTTTAATACATGGAATGTTCCAATAATGTGGAACATTCCATGTAGTAAAATATCTAGAGTCAAGCAGGTGGTGGACCCTTCACCAGAAAGGTTACATAGTGCACCTTTAACTAGTTTGTTGGTTTGCCTAAGGCATCAGAGAAATATTCATCTTTCTTTCTACATTTTTGACCACTATATTTGTCAAGTGTTATGCACTTTTATGCAGATTTTTTGTTAGCCCCACAAGAATAGATGTGTATGTGCAATTGTTAAATCTATTTCAAATCAATACAGTACCTGGCACAAAGGAGGTATACATGAGTGAGAAGGAGGTATACGTGAGCGAGAAGGAGGTATACGTGAGCGAGAAGGAGGTATACGTGAGCGAGAAGGAGGTATACGTGAGTGAGAAGGAGGTATACGTGAGCGAGAAGGAGGTATACGTGAGCGAGAAGGAGGTATACGTGAGCGAGAAGGAGGTATACGTGAGTGAGAAGGAGGTATACGTGAGCGAGAAGGAGGTATACGTGAGCGAGAAGGAGGTATACGTGAGTGAGAACAAACCCAATATGAATTGCCCTGTTGTGACCAGGTGCAATAGGTTTATAATAAAAAGGGAGACTGATGTGTTGTGAAGACAAAGGCCAGGACTTCTAGACACATTGTACATTAGTGATGAAGACTGCCCTCCATTCGTCTCCATAAGGACACCGCCAAAGGAAATGGGACAGGTCAATATTTATACAGCTCTGTCTGAACTCTACAGAGAGGACACGAGGAAAGAGCTGAACAAACAGTGTTTTAATAAGAATCTAGTCTGAGGTTTGGCTCTTTTAGTAAATGGGTAAATTGATAAATAAGAATGTATAAATAACAAGAAACTCCAGAAAGAGAAATTTATGTAAATTAAGAGATACAAATGTAAAATAAAGGCTAGCATAATATATATTGCTTCAACTAAAGATCTTATTCTTACTAAAAAGGGCAGTGCTATTAATCAAATTTGAACTGAGATCAAGATTGAGTGTTTTTTTCTACAACTTAATTCAGACTTTTGGAAGAAATTACACTGTCTCTGTGATAAATGACTGCGTTGTTTATGTTCAGGAAATTAGTAATCCAAAGTAAAATGCAATCTAAAATCAAATCAAAATCATAATTTGAATGGATGCAATTAAAAAATGCAGCCTTTGAAATTGCTAAGTACCATCATTTCAAAATGTCCTGTCCAATGAACTTGTACCTCCCTTGTGACTTTACGTGTCCATGCTTGCCTGTGTACACCTCATCTCCAGCATCTCCAGTTCGATCTCTACATCCCAGCTCATTAGAGTCAGCCTGCTCTCCAACCACAGGCAGTAACAGAGGAGAACAGTGGAGGATAATCTCATGAAAAATGTAGAGCCGCTGTGCCTCGGCCTTATCGGCGCGCCCGGTTTGTGCGCGCCTCTTTGATGTTCCCCATTGATCTCCACACACTGACGCGAACGCAGGGCCCGCGGGTGATTAGACTTATTAGTGTAATGGAGGGAGCCAGAGGCCGTCAGAGGTGCACACGAAGGAAGAGGAGGCTTGGACACAAGATGATGATGATGATGAGCAGGATCTAACTTTTCTTCAGATATTTGTATTTTATCTGCATTGTGTGAAATGAAAGTCCGAACTTATTGCAAAACAGTTAATCAAATAAACTATAATGGCAGTTACTGTATTGAAATCAAATATCCCAAATCAAGGACGTGTATTGCAAAGATCTCTACATTGGCTTTATCACATAATGGGGAAACGGGTCACCACTGAATCACAACAGTTAAATCAGATGCCATAACAACTTCTTATAGTTACTAGCGCTGTTATTGTAACTAACAGCTTCAATATCTGTCTTGAAACAAATACAGTGTTTTTTATTGAAAAACATCAATTTTTATTGTAAATGGAGTCACCTCTCCACAAATCTGACCTGTAACTTCACCTAGTGGTGCCATGTTTTTCCCATATGTTTCTATGGAGATAGATGCATTTAATTCCATACTGCAGGCAAAGCACTAACATCTCCATGGAAACAAGGTGGCAGACCCTGCATCTGAAAAGCTACATAGTGCACCTTTAAATCAAATGAAACTGCGTGTTAGACCTGACATTGTGAACTGATTGAGGCAAACTTTTAAAAATGGGACAATTGTGCTAGCATTTTTCAAACATCTGAAGAGCAAAGCTCTGTGGCTCATTAAAATGGACAAAACGGCAAAAGCTGTGAAAAGCTGCATTGCAGGTGCATGGTGTTCTCCATGCTTGGCTGCTGTGATTTATCGGTTTGTTGGAACAGTGAAGACTGCTGTTGAATGCACAATGAGTTTTGACCTGCACAGCAGGTTATCAGAGATTTTGGCCAGGTTTTACAGTGATGAATTGACCTGCTATTTAAATTAATCTGTTCTGATGTTCATCTAAGATTTTAGTACCCTTCTAAAAATTGTGATAATAGTTGTGTTTCTTTTATTATGTTTTTATCTACAAGAAATGATTCTTTTACCAGTAGAGATGTGACGAGGTTGGATGTGCAAAGGTTGGATGGAGAGAACTGAGGATGTGAGGATTTATTCGGAAAAGTAAATATCACACAAAAATGAAGTTTATTTTTGCTCAGATCTCAAACAAACCAAGCACAAGTGTAACACAAGTGCAAGAGTTCAAGTTATTGTCCATAAATTTGAAAAGTAATGAAGTCATGAGTCAAGTGTTTTTATATCCCTGGATAAAGTGAGTCAAGGGGAGTGTGGATTTAGGCTTAGAACTGCCAGTTGGAGGTTCTCTACAGGAAGTTACAAAGAGATGATTTAAAGTTTGAAGATAGGTCACCAGCGGGGGGCTCTCTGAGTGACAGTCCCGCTCCAGAGGGGCTTATGTCAGTTATATTAAGTCACATCTACAGGAATAAATACATGGAAAGAGGTTGTTGTGGTTGTTCTTGTGGGAAATATATTCTGAAAGCTCTATTTGGTCAGTGTTCAGGGACAATGGTTTCAGGAGCACATTGTCAACATTGTACAAGATTATGGACAATGTATCATGGACAGTAAAGTAAGTAGTTTTCAAAGTAGAATGCTATCTGGCATGTATTATGGGAATAGACTGCCAAAATGGTGAAGAAAGCCCTAACTAAGCACTAAAGTACTCGCCCAAATCCCATATAAACTGCTGACAAGGCAAACTTGCCTTCCAGAAGGTGAATGAGTGCCTTGTTTTTGGGTTGCCAGATAGTTTTTTTCTTTTTTTTTTCTATCATAGAAACACACTAAATGTATCCCTTGTGCATCCTGATTCATGATTTTACAACCGTCACACACTCATAAATCCTAAATAAACCATTCTGGAAAATTGCATCTCAACTCAACACCATTGAACATATCCATACATTCTTCCCTTTCAAACTCTGCATTTTTTCTTTCAAAGCCTTACATTTTCTTTCACATGACTTTGCCTACAACAATGAACATGATTTATGATAATGCATTAGAGACCCAGCCAGCGTAGCATGCCATGAATTCCATTAAAACGCTTTAGTTAAAGGCAAGAGGCCGAGTGGGCAATAAGAGGCAGGTTCTGTGGTGGTCTCACACAGATGCCCCTCTCACTGAGCCAGAACAGCCTAATATCTGCATCAGTCCAAAGCAAGGTCACTGCAGAGGCCATGGAGGAAAGGCCATCTGAATCTTAATACCATCCAGGACATGGAGTGGAGCGTGAAGAGTGTTGTGGTCCTCCTCCTCCTGTCACTCTGCCTGCTCTGTCTTCATCCATGTTCTTGGCAAATGCTTCAGGCTTGGCTGCGTGTCTGGGCTGCACGTATGTATATAGGCTCTGTGTGTTAAGTGGACTCTTGTCTGCCAGGATGTCCTCAGTGGCTATATCCAGCATATATATATATATATATATATATATATATATATATATATATATATATATATATATATATATATATATATATATATATATATATATATATATATATATATATATATATATATATATATATATATATATATATATATATATATATATATATATATATATATATATATATATATATATATATATATATATATATATATATATATATATATATATATATATATATATATATATATATATATATATATATATATATATATATATATATATATATATATATATATATATATATATATATATATATATATATATATATATATATATATATATATATATATATATATATATATATATATATATATATATATATATATATATATATATATATATATATATATATATATATATATATATATATATATATATATATATATATATATATATATGCATGCTGGATATAGCCACTGAGGACATCCTGGCAGACAAGAGCCCACTTACCACACAGAGCCTATATACATACGTGCAGCCCAGACACGCAGCCAAGCCTGAAGCATTTGCCAAGAACATGGATGAAGACAGAGCAGGCAGAGTGACAGGAGGAGGAGGACCACAACACTCTTCACGCTCCACTCCATGTCCTGGATGGTATTAAGATTCAGATGGCCTTTCCTCCATGGCCTCTGCAGTGACCTTGCTTTGGACTGATGCAGATATTAGGCTGTTCTGGCTCAGTGAGAGGGGCATCTGTGTGAGACCACCACAGAACCTGCCTCTTATTGCCCACTCGGCCTCTTGCCTTTAACTAAAGCGTTTTAATGGAATTCATGGCATGCTACGCTGGCTGGGTCTCTAATGCATTATCATAAATCATGTTCATTGTTGTAGGCAAAGTCATGTGAAAGAAAATGTAAGGCTTTGAAAGAAAAAATGCAGAGTTTGAAAGGGAAGAATGTATGGATATGTTCAATGGTGTTGAGTTGAGATGCAATTTTCCAGAATGGTTTATTTAGGATTTATGAGTGTGTGACGGTTGTAAAATCATGAATCAGGATGCACAAGGGATACATTTAGTGTGTTTCTATGATAGAAAAAAAAAAGAAAAAAACTATCTGGCAACCCAAAAACAAGGCACTCATTCACCTTCTGGAAGGCAAGTTTGCCTTGTCAGCAGTTTATATGGGATTTGGGCGAGTACTTTAGTGCTTAGTTAGGGCTTTCTTCACCATTTTGGCAGTCTATTCCCATAATACATGCCAGATAGCATTCTACTTTGAAAACTACTTACTTTACTGTCCATGATACATTGTCCATAATCTTGTACAATGTTGACAATGTGCTCCTGAAAACCATTGTCCCTGAACACTGACCAAATAGAGCTTTCAGAATATATTTCCCACAAGAACAACCACAACAACCTCTTTCCATGTATTTATTCCTGTAGATGTGACTTAATATAACTGACATAAGCCCCTCTGGAGCGGGACTGTCACTCAGAGAGCCCCCCGCTGGTGACCTATCTTCAAACTTTAAATCATCTCTTTGTAACTTCCTGTAGAGAACCTCCAACTGGCAGTTCTAAGCCTAAATCCACACTCCCCTTGACTCACTTTATCCAGGGATATAAAAACACTTGACTCATGACTTCATTACTTTTCAAATTTATGGACAATAACTTGAACTCTTGCACTTGTGTTACACTTGTGCTTGGTTTGTTTGAGATCTGAGCAAAAATAAACTTCATTTTTGTGTGATATTTACTTTTCCGAATAAATCCTCACATCCTCAGTTCTCTCCATCCAACCTTTGCACATCCAACCTCGTCACATCTCTACTGGTAAAAGAATCATTTCTTGTAGATAAAAACATAATAAAAGAAACACAACTATTATCACAATTTTTAGAAGGGTACTAAAATCTTAGATGAACATCAGAACAGATTAATTTAAATAGCAGGTCAATTCATCACTGTAAAACCTGGCCAAAATCTCTGATAACCTGCTGTGCAGGTCAAAACTCATTGTGCATTCAACAGCAGTCTTCACTGTTCCAACAAACCGATAAATCACAGCAGCCAAGCATGGAGAACACCATGCACCTGCAATGCAGCTTTTCACAGCTTTTGCCGTTTTGTCCATTTTAATGAGCCACAGAGCTTTGCTCTTCAGATGTTTGAAAAATGCTAGCACAATTGTCCCATTTTTAAAAGTTTGCCTCAATCAGTTCACAATGTCAGGTCTAACACGCAGTTTCATTTGATTTAAAGGTGCACTATGTAGCTTTTCAGATGCAGGGTCTGCCACCTTGTTTCCATGGAGATGTTAGTGCTTTGCCTGCAGTATGGAATTAAATGCATCTATCTCCATAGAAACATATGGGAAAAACATGGCACCACTAGGTGAAGTTACAGGTCAGATTTGTGGAGAGGTGACTCCATTTACAATAAAAATTGATGTTTTTCAATAAAAAACACTGTATTTGTTTCAAGACAGATATTGAAGCTGTTAGTTACAATAACAGCGCTAGTAACTATAAGAAGTTGTTATGGCATCTGATTTAACTGTTGTGATTCAGTGGTGACCCGTTTCCCCATTATGTGATAAAGCCAATGTAGAGATCTTTGCAATACACGTCCTTGATTTGGGATATTTGATTTCAATACAGTAACTGCCATTATAGTTTATTTGATTAACTGTTTTGCAATAAGTTCGGACTTTCATTTCACACAATGCAGATAAAATACAATATCTGAAGAAAAGTTAGATCCTGCTC
This sequence comes from Periophthalmus magnuspinnatus, assembly GCF_009829125.3. NCBI lineage: Eukaryota > Metazoa > Chordata > Actinopteri > Gobiiformes > Gobiidae > Periophthalmus > Periophthalmus magnuspinnatus. The sequence goes on from NC_047130.1 coordinate 31,599,314, forward strand.
ATCATCATCATCATCTTGTGTCCAAGCCTCCTCTTCCTTCGTGTGCACCTCTGACGGCCTCTGGCTCCCTCCATTACACTAATAAGTCTAATCACCCGCGGGCCCTGCGTTCGCGTCAGTGTGTGGAGATCAATGGGGAACATCAAAGAGGCGCGCACAAACCGGGCGCGCCGATAAGGCCGAGGCACAGCGGCTCTACATTTTTCATGAGATTATCCTCCACTGTTCTCCTCTGTTACTGCCTGTGGTTGGAGAGCAGGCTGACTC